>NW_027182613.1:0-29687 GCF_040807025.1 Struthio camelus
CCCGCGCATCGGCCCGCGAGCATCGGTCCCCCGCACATCGGCTCGCGAGCATCGGATCCGAGCATCGGTCCAAGCTCGACCCGCGAGCATCAGTCCAAGCATCGGCCCGCGAGCATCGGCCCGAGCACAGCCCGCGAGCATCGGCCGACCAGGACCCGCGATCATCGGACGAGCTTGGCCCGTGAGCATCGGCCCGAGCATCAGCCCGAGCACAGCCCGCGAGCATCGGCCCGAGCTCAGCCCGCGAGCATCGGCCCGAGCCCGGCTGAGCTCGGCCCCCGAGCATCGGTCCAAGCATAGGCCCGAGCTCGGCCCGAGCATTGGCCCGAGCTCGGCCCGCGAGCATCGGCCCGCGAGCATCGACCCGAGCTCGGCCCGCGAGCATCGGCCCGCGAGCATCGGCCCGAGCTCGGTCCGCGAGCATTGGCCCGCGAGAACCGGCCCGAGCTCGGCCAGCGAACTTCGGCCTGCGCATCGGCCCGAGCTCGGCACGCGAGTTTCGGCCCGAGCATCAGCCCGAGCTCGGCCTGAGCATCGCCCCGCGAGCATCAGCCCGAGAATCGGCCAAAGCTTGGCCCGCGAGCATCGGCCCCCGCACATCGGCCCGCGAGCATCGGCCCCCGAGTATCAACCCAAGCTCAGCCCGCGAGCACCGCCCCGCGCATCGGTCCGAGAGCATCGGCCCAAGCTCGGCCCGAGAATCGGCCCGCGAGCATCAGCCAGCGAGCATCGGCCCCCGCGCATTGGCCCCCGCGCATTGGCCCGAGCTCAGCCTGCGCGCATCGGTCCGCGAGCATGAACTCAAGCTCAGCCCGCGAGCACCGGCCCGCGCGCATCGGTCCGAGAGCATCGGCCCAAGCTCGGCCCGAGCATCGGCCCGCGAGCATCGGCCTGAGCATCGGCCCGAGCTCGGCTCGCGAGCATCTGCCCGAGAATCGGCCCGCGAGCATCTGCCCGAGAATCGGCCCGTGAGCATCGGCCCGAGAATCAGCCCACGATCATCGGCCACCGAGCATCGGCCCCCGCGCACCGGCCCGCGAGCATTGGACTGCGAGCATCGGCCCGCGAGCATCAGCGCGAGCATAGGCCTGAGCATCGGCCCGCGAGCATCGGCCGGCGAGCATCGGCCGGCGAGCATCGGCGCGAGCATAGGCCTGAGCTCGGCCCACGAGCATCGGCCCGAGCTCGGTCCGCGAGCATCGGCCCGAGCTCGGCCTGCGAACTTCGGCCAGCGCATCGGCCCGAACTCGGCCCGCGAGCATCGGCCTGCGCATCGGCCCGAGCTCGGGCCCGCGAGCATCGGCCCGCGAGCATCGGCCCGAGCTCGGCCCGCGAGCATCGGCCTGAGCATCGGCCCGAGCTCGGTCCGTGAGCATCGGCCCGTCGGAACTGGCCCAAGCTCGGCCCGCGAGCATCGGCCTTGCGCAGCGGCAAGAGCTCGGCCCGTGAGCATCGGCCCGCGAGCATCGGCCCCAGCTCAGCCCGCGAGCATCGGCCCGCGAGCATCGGCCCGAGCTCGGCCCGCGAGCATCGGCCCGCGAGCATCGGCCCGCGAGCATCGACCCGAGCATCAGCCCGCGAGCATCGGCCCGCGAGCATCGGCCCGAGCTCAGCCCGCGAGCATCGGCCCGAGCCCGGCTGAGCTCGGCCCCCGAGCATCGGTCCAAGCATCGGCCCGAGCTCGGCCCGAGCTTCGGCCCGCGAGCATCGGCCCGCGAGCATCAGCCCCCGCGCATCGGCCCGCGAGCATCGGTCCCCCGCACATCAGCTCACGAGCATCGGCCCGAGCATCGGTCCAAGCTCGGCCCGCGAGCATCAGTCCAAGCATCGGCCCGCGAGCATCGGCCCGAGCACAGCCCGCGAGCATCGGCCGACCTGGACCCGCGATCATCGGACGAGCTTGGCCCGTGAGCATCGGCCCAAGCATCAGCCTGAGCATCAGCCCGAGCACAGCCCGCGAGCATCGGCCCGAGCTCAGCCCGCGAGCATCGGCCCGAGCTCAGCCCGCGAGCATTGGCCCGAGCCCCGGCTGAGCTCGGCCCCCGAGCATCGGTCCAAGCATAGGCCCGAGCTCGGCCTGAGCATTGGCCCAAGCTCGGCCCGAGCATCGGCCCGCGAGCATCAGCCCGAGAATCGGCCTGAGCTCGGCCCGCGAGCATCGGCCCGAGCTCGTCCTGCGCGCATCGGCCCGCGAGCATGAACCCAAGCTCGGCCCGCGCGCATCGGTCCGAGAGCATCAGCCCAAGCTCGGCCCGCGAGCATCGGCCCCCGCGCATCGGCCCGAGCTCGGCCTGCGCGCATCGGCCCGCGAGCATCAACCCAAGCTCGGCCCACGAGCACCGGCCCGCGCGCATCGGCCCGCGAGCATCGGCCTGAGCATCGGCCCGAGCTCAGCTCGCGAGCATCGGCCCGAGAATCAGCCCGTGAGCATCGGCCCGCGAGCATCGGCCTGAGCTTCGGCCCGAGCTCGGACTGCGAGCATCGGCCCGCGAGCATCGGCCCGAGCTCGGTCTGCGAGCATCGGCCTCCAAGCATCGGCCCGAGCTCGGCCTGCGCGCATCGGCCCCCGCGCATCGGCCCGAGATCGGCCCCCACGCATCGGCCTCCGCGCATCGGCCCGAGCTCGGCCTGCGCACATCGGACTGCACGCATCGGCCCTAGCTCGGCCCGCGAGCATCGGCGTCTGAGCATCGGCCTCCGCGCATCGGCCCGCGAGCATCGGCCCGAGCTCGGCCCGCGAGCATCGGTCCGGGAGCATGAACCCAAGCTCGGCCCGCGAGCATCGGCCCGCGAGCATCGGCCCGAGTTCAGCCCGCGAGCATCGGCCCCCGAGCATCGGCCCGAGCTCGGCCCGCGAGCATCGGCCCGCGAGCATCGGCCCGCGAGCATCGGCCCCCGCGCATCGGCCCCCGCGCATCGGCCCCCGCGCATCGGCCCGAGCTCGGCCCGCGAGCATCGGCCTCCGCGCATCGGCCTCCGCGCATCGGCCCGAGCTCAGCCTGCGCGCGTCGGCCCCCGAGCATCAACCCAAGCTCGGCCCGCGAGCATCGGTCCGAGAGCATCGGCCCAAGCTCGGCCCGAGAATCGGCCCGCGAGCATCGGCCTCCGAGCATCGGCTCCCGCGCATCGGCCCCCGCGCATCGGCCCGAGCTCAGCCTGCGCGCATCGGTCCGGGAGCATGAACTCAAGCTCGGCCCGCGAGCACCGGCCCGTGCGCATCGGTCCGAGAGCATCGGCCAAAGCTCGGCCCAAGCATCGGCCCACGAGCATCGGCCCGCGCGCATCGGCCCGCGCGCATCGGCCCGAGCTCGGCTCGCGAGCATCGGCCCCCGCGCATCGGCTCGTGAGCATCGGCCCCCGCGCATCGGCCCGTGAGCATTGGCCCGAGCTCGGCCTGCGCGCATCGGCCCCCGAGCATCAACCCAAGCTCAGCCCGCGAGCACCGGCCCGCGCGCATCGGTCCGAGAGCATCGGCCCAAGCTCGGCCCGAGAATCGGCCCGCGAGCATCGGCCTCCGCGCATTGGCCCCCGCGCATTGGCCCGCGAGCATCGGCCCGAGCTCAGCCTGCGCGCATCGGTCCGGGAGCATGAACTCAAGCTCGGCCCGCGAGCACCGGCCCGCGCGCATCGGTCCGAGAGCATCGGCCCAAGCTCGGCCCGAGCATCGGCCCGCGAGCATCGGCCTGAGCATCGGCCCGAGCACGGCTCGCGAGCATCTGCCCGAGAATCGGCCCGCGAGCATCTGCCCGAGAATTGGACCGCGAGCATCGGCCCGAGAATCGGCCCGCGAGCATCGGCCACCGAGCATCGGCCCCCGCGCACCGGCCCGCGAGCATCGGCCCGCGAGCATCGGCCGGCAAGCATCAGCGCGAGCATCGGCCTGAGCTCGGCCCGCGAGCATCGGCCCGAGCTCGGCCTGCGAACATCGGCCCGCGCATCGGCCCGAGCTCGGCCCGCGAGCATCGGCCCGAGCATCGGCCCGAGCTCGGCCCGCGAGCATCGGCCCGAGCATCGGCCCGCGAGCATCGGCCCGAGCACAGCCCGCGAGCATCGGCCGACCTGGACCCGCGATCATCGGACGAGCTTGGCCCGTGAGCATCGGCCCGAGCATCAGCCCGAGCACAGCCCGCGAGCATCGGCCCAAGCTCAGCCCGCGAGCATCGGCCCGAGCCCGGCTGAGCTCGGCCCCCGAGCATCGGTCCAAGCATAGGCCCGAGCTCGGCCCGAGCATTGGCCCGAGCTCGGCCCGAGCATCGGCCCGCGAGCATCGACCCGAGCTCGGCCCGCGAGCATCGGCCCGCGAGCATCGACCCGAGCTCGGCCCGCGAGCATCGGCCCGCGAGCATCGGCCCGCGAGCATCGGCCCGAGCTCGGCCCGCGAGCATCGGCCCGCGAGCATCGGCCCGAGCATCGGCCCGCGAGCATCGGCCCGCGAGCATCGGCCCGCGAGCATCGGCCCGAGCTCAGCCCGCGAGCATCGGCCCGAGCCCGGCTGAGCTCGGCCCCCGAGCATCGGTCCAAGCATCGGCCCGAGCTCGGCCCGAGCATTGGCCCGAGCATCAGTCCAAGCTTCGGCCCGCGAGCATCGGCCCCCGAGCATCAGCCCCCGCGCATCGGCCCGCGAGCATCGGTCCCCCGCACATCGGCTCGCGAGCATCGGTCCGAGCTCGACCCGCGAGCATCAGTCCAAGCATCGGCCCGCGAGCATCGGCCCGAGCACAGCCCGCGAGCATCGGCCGACCTGGACCCGCGATCATCGGACGAGCTTGGCCCGTGAGCATCGGCCCGAGCATCAGCCCGAGCACAGCCCGCGAGCATCGGCCCGAGCTCAGCCCGCGAGCATCGGCCCGAGCCCGGCTGAGCTCGGCCCCCGAGCATCGGTCCAAGCATAGGCCCGAGCTCGGCCCGAGCATTGGCCCGAGCTCGGCCCGCGAGCATCGGCCCGCGAGCATCGACCCGAGCTCGGCCCGCGAGCATCGGCCCGCGAGCATCGGCCCGAGCGCGGTCCGCGAGCATTGGCCCGCGAGAACCGGCCCGAGCTCGGCCAGCGAACTTCGGCCTGCGCATCGGCCCGAGCTCGGCACGCGAGTTTCGGCCCGAGCATCAGCCCGAGCTCGGCCTGAGCATCGCCCCGCGAGCATCAGCCCGAGAATCGGCCAAAGCTTGGCCCGCGAGCATCGGCCCCCGCACATCGGCCCGCGAGCATCGGCCCGAGCTCGGCCTGCGCGCATCGGCCCCCGAGTATCAACCCAAGCTCAGCCCGCGAGCACCGCCCCGCGCATCGGTCCGAGAGCATCGGCCCAAGCTCGGCCCGAGAATCGGCCCGCGAGCATCGGCCAGCGAGCATCGGCCCCCGCGCATTGGCCCCCGCGCATTGGCCCGAGCTCAGCCTGCGCGCATCGGTCCGCGAGCATGAACTCAAGCTCAGCCCGCGAGCACCGGCCCGCGCGCATCGGTCCGAGAGCATCGGCCCAAGCTCGGCCCGAGCATCGGCCCGCGAGCATCGGCCTGAGCATCGGCCCGAGCTCGGCTCGCGAGCATCTGCCCGAGAATCGGCCCGCGAGCATCTGCCCGAGAATCGGCCCGTGAGCATCGGCCCGAGAATCAGCCCACGATCATCGGCCACCGAGCATCGGCCCCCGCGCACCGGCCCGCGAGCATTGGACTGCGAGCATCGGCCCGCGAGCATCAGCGCGAGCATAGGCCTGAGCATCGGCCCGCGAGCATCGGCCGGCGAGCATCGGCCGGCGAGCATCGGCCGGCGAGCATCGGCGCGAGCATAGGCCTGAGCTCGGCCCACGAGCATCGGCCCGAGCTCGGCCTGCGAACATCGGCCAGCGCATCGGCCCGAACTCGGCCCGCGAGCATCGGCCCGAGCTCAGCCCGCGAGCATCGGCCCGAGCCCGGCTGAGCTCGGCCCCCGAGCATCGGTCCAAGCATAGGCCCGAGCTCGGCCCGAGCATTGGCCCGAGCTCGGCCCGCGAGCATCGGCCCGCGAGCATCGACCCGAGCTCGGCCCGCGAGCATCGGCCCGCGAGCATCGGCCCGAGCATCGGCCCGAGCATCGGCCCGAGCTCGGTCCGCGAGCATTGGCCCGCGAGCATCGGCCCGAGCTCGGCCAGCGAACTTCGGCCTGCGCATCGGCCCGAGCATCAGCCCGAGCTCGGCCTGAGCATCGCCCCGCGAGCATCAGCCCGAGAATCGGCCAGAGCTCGGCCCGCGAGCATCGGTCCGAGAATCGGCCCGCGAGCATCGGCCCGAGCTCGGCCTGCGCGTATTGGCCCGTGAGCATCAACCCAAGCTCGGCCCGCGAGCACCGGCCCGCGCGCATCGGTCCGAGGGCATCGGCCCAAGCTCGGCCCGCGAGCATCGGCCCGAGCTCGGCCTGCACGCATCGGCCCCCGAGCATCAACCCAAGCTCGGCCCGCGAGCACCGGCCCGCGCGCATCGGTCCGAGAGCATCGGCCCGAGCATCGGCCCGCGAGCATCGGCCTCCGCGCTTCGGCCCCCGCGCATCGGCCCGCGAGCATCGCCCCGCGAGCGTGGGCCCGAGCTCGGACCGCGAGCATCGGCCACCGAGCATCGGCCCGCGAGCATCGGCGCGAGCATCGGCCCGCGAGCATGGGCCCGAGCATCGGCCCGCGAGCATCGGCCCGCGAGCACCGGCCCGCGAGCACCGGCCCGAGCATCAGCCACCGAGCATCGGCCCGAGCTCGGCCCGCGAGCATCGGCCCGCGAGCATGGGCCCGAGCTCGGCCCGCGAGCATCGGCCCGCGAGCATGGGCCCGAGCTCGGCCCGCGAGCATCGGCCCGAGCATCGGCCCGAACTCGACCCACGAGCATCGGCCCGCGAGCATCGGCCCGCGCGCATTGGCCTCCGAGCATCGGCCCCGGAGCATCAGCCCCCGAGCAGCGGCCCGAGCTTGGCCTGCGCGCATCGGTCCGCGAGCATGAACCCAAGCTCGGCCCGCGAGCATCGGCCCAAGCTCGGCCCGCGACCATCGGTCCAAGCATCGACCCGAGCTCGGCCCGAGCATCGGCCCAAGCATCGGCCCACGAGCATCGGCCCGAGCTCAGCCCGCGAGCATCGGCCCAAGCTCGGCCCGCGAGCATCGGCCTGCGAGCATCGGCCCTAGCTCGGCCCCCGCGCATCGACCCAAGCTCGGCCCGTGAGCATCGGCCCCCGCGCATCGGCCCGAGGTCGGCCCGTGAGCATCGGTCCGAGCATCGACCCGAGCTCGGCCCGCGAGCATCAGCCTGAGCATCGGCCTGATCTCGGCCCGCGAGTATCGGCCCGAACTCGGCCCGTGAGCATGGGCCCGAGCATCGCCCCGCGAGCATGGGCCCGAGCATCGCCCCGCGAGCATGGGCCCAAGTTCGGCCCGCGAGCATCGGCCCGCGAGCATCGGCCCGAGCTCGGTCCGCGAGCATCGGCCCGAGCTCGGCCCGCGAGCATCGGCCCGAGAGCTTCGGCCCGCGAGCATCGGCCCGAGAGCTTCGGCCCGCGAGAATCGGCCCGCGAGCATCGGCCCGAGCTCGGTCCCCGTGCATCGGCCCGAGCTCGGCCCGCGAGCATCGGCCCGAGCATAGGCCCGAGCTCGGCCCGCGAGCATCGGCCCGAGCATCGGCCCGAGCTCGGTCCGTGAGCATCGGCCCGTGAGAACTGGCCCAAGCTCAGCCCGCGAGCATCGGCCTGCGCAGCGGCACGAGCTCGGCCCGTGAGCATCGGCCCCAGCTCAGCCCGCGAGCATCGGCCCGCGAGCATCGGCCCGAGCTCGGCCCGCGAGCATCGGCCCGAGCATCGGCCCGCGAGCATCGGCCCGCGAGCATCGGCCCGCGAGCATCGGCCCGAGCTCAGCCCGCGAGCATCGGCCCGAGCCCGGCTGAGCTCGGCCCCCGAGCATCGGTCCAAGCATCGGCCCGAGCTCGGCCCGAGCATTGGCCCGAGCTCAGCCCGAGCTTCGGCCCGCGAGCATCGGCCCCCGAGCATCAGCCCCCGCGCATCGGCCCGCGAGCATCGGTCCCCCGCACATCGGCTCGCGAGCATCGGTCCGAGCATCGGTCCAAGCTCGACCCGCGAGCATCAGTCCAAGCATCGGCCCGCGAGCATCGGCCCGAGCACAGCCCGCGAGCATCGGCCGACCAGGACCCGCGATCATCGGACGAGCTTGGCCCGTGAGCATCGGCCCGAGCATCAGCCCGAGCACAGCCCGCGAGCATCGGCCCGAGCTCAGCCTGCGAGCATCGGCCCGAGCCCGGCTGAGCTCGGCCCCCGAGCATCGGTCCAAGCATAGGCCCGAGCTCGGCCCGAGCATTGGCCCGAGCTCGGCCCGCGAGCATCGGCCCGCGAGCATCGACCCGAGCTCGGCCCGCGAGCATCGGCCCGCGAGCATCGGCCCGAGCTCGGTCCGCGAGCATTGGCCCGCGAGAACCGGCCCGAGCTCGGCCAGCGAACTTCGGCCTGCGCATCGGCCCGAGCTCGGCACGCGAGTTTCGGCCCGAGCATCAGCCCGAGCTCGGCCTGAGCATCGCCCCGCGAGCATCAGCCCGAGAATCGGCCAAAGCTTGGCCCGCGAGCATCGGCCCCCGCACATCGGCCCGCGAGCATCGGCCCGAGCTCGGCCTGCGCGCATCGGCCCCCGAGTATCAACCCAAGCTCAGCCCGCGAGCACCGCCCCGCGCATCGGTCCGAGAGCATCGGCCCAAGCTCGGCCCGAGAATCGGCCCGCGAGCATCAGCCAGCGAGCATCGGCCCCCGCGCATTGGCCCCCGCGCATTGGCCCGAGCTCAGCCTGCGCGCATCGGTCCGCGAGCATGAACTCAAGCTCAGCCCGCGAGCACCGGCCCGCGCGCATCGGTCCGAGAGCATCGGCCCAAGCTCGGCCCGAGCATCGGCCCGCGAGCATCGGCCTGAGCATCGGCCCGAGCTCGGCTCGCGAGCATCTGCCCGAGAATCGGCCCGCGAGCATCTGCCCGAGAATCGGCCCGTGAGCATCGGCCCGAGAATCAGCCCACGATCATCGGCCACCGAGCATCGGCCCCCGCGCACCGGCCCGCGAGCATTGGACTGCGAGCATCGGCCCGCGAGCATCAGCGCGAGCATAGGCCTGAGCATCGGCCCGCGAGCATCGGCCGGCGAGCATCGGCCCGCGAGCATCGGCGCGAGCATAGGCCTGAGCTCGGCCCACGAGCATCGGCCCGAGCTCGGTCCGCGAGCATCGGCCCGAGCTCGGCCTGCGAACATCGGCCTGCGCATCGGCCCGAACTCGGCCCGCGAGCATCGGCCTGCGCATCGGCCCGAGCTCGGCCCGCGAGCATCGGCCCGCGAGCATCGGCCCGAGCTCGGCCCGCGAGCATCGGCCTGAGCATCGGCCCGAGCTCGGTCCGTGAGCATCGGCCCGTGGGAACTGGCCCAAGCTCGGCCCGCGAGCATCGGCCTGCGCAGCGGCAAGAGCTCGGCCCGTGAGCATCGGCCCGCGAGCATCGGCCCCAGCTCAGCCCGCGAGCATCGGCCCGCGAGCATCGGCCCGAGCTCGGCCCGCGAGCATCGGCCCGCGAGCATCGACCCGAGCATCAGCCCGCGAGCATCGGCCCGCGAGCATCGGCCCGAGCTCAGCCCGCGAGCATCGGCCCGAGCCCGGCTGAGCTCGGCCCCCGAGCATCGGTCCAAGCATCGGCCCGAGCTCGGCCCGAGCTCGGCCCGAGCTTCGGCCCGCGAGCATCGGCCCCCGCGCATCGGCCCGCGAGCATCGGTCCCCCGCACATCAGCTCACGAGCATCGGCCCGAGCATCGGTCCAAGCTCGGCCCGCGAGCATCAGTCCAAGCATCGGCCCGCGAGCATCGGCCCGAGCACAGCCCGCGAGCATCGGCCGACCTGGACCCGCGATCATCGGACGAGCTTGGCCCGTGAGCATCGGCCCAAGCATCAGCCTGAGCATCAGCCCGAGCACAGCCCGCGAGCATCGGCCCGAGCATCGGCCCGCGAGCATCGGCCCGAGCCCGGCTGAGCTCGGCCCCCGAGCATCGGTCCAAGCATAGGCCCGAGCTCGGCCTGAGCATTGGCCCAAGCTCGGCCCGAGCATCGGCCCGCGAGCATCAGCCCGAGAATCGGCCTGAGCTCGGCCCGCGAGCATCGGCCCGAGCTCGTCCTGCGCGCATCGGCCCGCGAGCATGAACCCAAGCTCGGCCCGCGCGCATCGGTCCGAGAGCATCAGCCCAAGCTCGGCCCGCGAGCATCGGCTCCCGCGCATCGGCCCGAGCTCGGCCTGCGCGCATCGGCCCGCGAGCATCAACCCAAGCTCGGCCCGCGAGCACCGGCCCGCGCGCATCGGCCCGCGAGCATCGGCCTGAGCATCGGCCCGAGCTCAGCTCGCGAGCATCGGCCCGAGAATCAGCCCGTGAGCATCGGCCCGCGAGCATCGGCCTGAGCTTCGGCCCGAGCTCGGACTGCGAGCATCGGCCCGCGAGCATCGGCCCGAGCTCGGTCTGCGAGCATCGGCCTCCAAGCATCGGCCCGAGCTCGGCCTGCGCGCATCGGCCCCCGCGCATCGGCCCGAGATCGGCCCCCACGCATCGGCCTCCGCGCATCGGCCCGAGCTCGGCCTGCGCACATCGGACTGCACGCATCGGCCCTAGCTCGGCCCGCGAGCATCGGCGTCTGAGCATCGGCCTCCGCGCATCGGCCCGCGAGCATCGGCCCGAGCTCGGCCCGCGAGCATCGGTCCGGGAGCATGAACCCAAGCTCGGCCCGCGAGCATCGGCCCGCGAGCATCGGCCCGAGTTCAGCCCGCGAGCATCGGCCCCCGAGCATCGGCCCGAGCTCGGCCCGCGAGCATCGGCCCGCGAGCATCGGCCCCCGCGCATCGGCCCCCGCGCATCGGCCCGAGCTCGGCCCGCGAGCATCGGCCTCCGCGCATCGGCCTCCGCGCATCGGCCCGAGCTCAGCCTGCGCGCGTCGGCCCTCGAGCATCAACCCAAGCTCGGCCCGCGAGCATCGGTCCGAGAGCATCGGCCCAAGCTCGGCCCGAGAATCGGCCCGCGAGCATCGGCCTCCGAGCATCGGCTCCCGCGCATCGGCCCCCGCGCATCGGCCCGAGCTCAGCCTGCGCGCATCGGTCCGGGAGCATGAACTCAAGCTCGGCCCGCGAGCACCGGCCCGTGCGCATCGGTCCGAGAGCATCGGCCAAAGCTCGGCTCAAGCATCGGCCCACGAGCATCGGCCCGCGCGCATCGGCCCGCGCGCATCGGCCCGAGCTCGGCTCGCGAGCATCGGCCCCCGCGCATCGGCCCGTGAGCATTGGCCCGAGCTCGGCCTGCGCGCATCGGCCCCCGAGCATCAACCCAAGCTCAGCCCGCGAGCACCGGCCCGCGCGCATCGGTCCGAGAGCATCGGCCCAAGCTCAGCCCGAGAATCGGCCCGCGAGCATCGGCCTCCGCGCATTGGCCCCCGCGCATTGGCCCGCGAGCATCGGCCCGAGCTCAGCCTGCGCGCATCGGTCCGGGAGCATGAACTCAAGCTCGGCCCGCGAGCACCGGCCCGCGCGCATCGGCCCGCGAGCATCGGCCCAAGCTCGGCCCGAGCATCCGCCCGCGAGCATCGGCCTGAGCATCGGCCCGAGCACGGCTCGCGAGCATCTGCCCGAGAATCGGCCCGCGAGCATCTGCCCGAGAATTGGACCGCGAGCATCGGCCCGAGAATCGGCCCGCGAGCATCGGCCACCGAGCATCGGCCCCCGCGCACCGGCCCGCGAGCATCGGCCCGCGAGCATCGGCCGGCAAGCATCAGCGCGAGCATCGGCCTGAGCTCGGCCCGCGAGCATCGGCCCGAGCTCGGCCTGCGAACATCGGCCCGCGCATCGGCCCGAGCTCGGCCCGCGAGCATCGGCCCGAGCACAGCCCGCGAGCATCGGCCGACCTGGACCCGCGATCATCGGACGAGCTTGGCCCGTGAGCATCGGCCCGAGCATCAGCCCGAGCATCAGCCCGAGCACAGCCCGCGAGCATCGGCCCAAGCTCAGCCCGCGAGCATCGGCCCGAGCCCGGCTGAGCTCGGCCCCCGAGCATCGGTCCAAGCATAGGCCCGAGCTCGGCCCGAGCATTGGCCCGAGCTCGGCCCGAGCATCGGCCCGCGAGCATCGACCCGAGCTCGGCCCGCGAGCATCGGCCCGCGAGCATCGGCCCGCGAGCATCGACCCGAGCTCGGCCCGCGAGCATCGACCCGCGAGCATCGGCCCGAGCATCGGCCCGCGAGCATCGGCCCGCGAGCATCGGCCCGCGAGCATCGGCCCGAGCTCAGCCCGCGAGCATCGGCCCGAGCCCGGCTGAGCTCGGCCCCCGAGCATCGGTCCAAGCATCGGCCCGAGCTCGGCCCGAGCATTGGCCCGAGCTCAGCCCGAGCTTCGGCCCGCGAGCATCGGCCCCCGAGCATCAGCCCCCGCGCATCGGCCCGCGAGCATCGGTCCCCCGCACATCGGCTCGCGAGCATCGGTCCGAGCTCGACCCGCGAGCATCAGTCCAAGCATCGGCCCGCGAGCATCGGCCCGAGCACAGCCCGCGAGCATCGGCCGACCTGGACCCGCGATCATCGGACGAGCTTGGCCCGTGAGCATCGGCCCGAGCATCAGCCCGAGCACAGCCCGCGAGCATCGGCCCGAGCTCAGCCCGCGAGCATCGGCCCGAGCCCGGCTGAGCTCGGCCCCCGAGCATCGGTCCAAGCATAGGCCCGAGCTCGGCCCGAGCATTGGCCCGAGCTCGGCCCGCGAGCATCGACCCGAGCTCGGCCCGCGAGCATCGGCCCGCGAGCATCGGCCCGCGAGCATCGGCCCGAGCGCGGTCCGCGAGCATTGGCCCGCGAGAACCGGCCCGAGCTCGGCCAGCGAACTTCGGCCTGCGCATCGGCCCGAGCTCGGCACGCGAGTTTCGGCCCGAGCATCAGCCCGAGCTCGGCCTGAGCATCGCCCCGCGAGCATCAGCCCGAGAATCGGCCAAAGCTTGGCCCGCGAGCATCGGCCCCCGCACATCGGCCCGCGAGCATCGGCCCGAGCTCGGCCTGCGCGCATCGGCCCCCGAGTATCAACCCAAGCTCAGCCCGCGAGCACCGCCCCGCGCATCGGTCCGAGAGCATCGGCCCAAGCTCGGCCCGAGAATCGGCCCGCGAGCATCAGCCAGCGAGCATCGGCCCCCGCGCATTGGCCCCCGCGCATTGGCCCGAGCTCAGCCTGCGCGCATCGGTCCGCGAGCATGAACTCAAGCTCAGCCCGCGAGCACCGGCCCGCGCGCATCGGTCCGAGAGCATCGGCCCAAGCTCGGCCCGAGCATCGGCCCGCGAGCATCGGCCTGAGCATCGGCCCGAGCTCGGCTCGCGAGCATCTGCCCGAGAATCGGCCCGCGAGCATCTGCCCGAGAATCGGCCCGTGAGCATCGGCCCGAGAATCAGCCCACGATCATCGGCCACCGAGCATCGGCCCCCGCGCACCGGCCCGCGAGCATTGGACTGCGAGCATCGGCCCGCGAGCATCAGCGCGAGCATAGGCCTGAGCATCGGCCCGCGAGCATCGGCCGGCGAGCATCGGCCGGCGAGCATCGGCCGGCGAGCATCGGCGCGAGCATAGGCCTGAGCTCGGCCCACGAGCATCGGCCCGAGCTCGGTCCGCGAGCATCGGCCCGAGCTCGGCCTGCGAACATCGGCCAGCGCATCGGCCCGAACTCGGCCCGCGAGCATCGGCCCGAGCTCAGCCCGCGAGCATCGGCC
Organism: Struthio camelus; assembly: GCF_040807025.1. Lineage (NCBI taxonomy): Eukaryota > Metazoa > Chordata > Aves > Struthioniformes > Struthionidae > Struthio > Struthio camelus. Next base: position 13,752 of record NW_027182613.1, read on the forward strand.
CGAGCCCGGCTGAGCTCGGCCCCCGAGCATCGGTCCAAGCATAGGCCCGAGCTCGGCCCGAGCATTGGCCCGAGCTCGGCCCGCGAGCATCGGCCCGCGAGCATCGACCCGAGCTCGGCCCGCGAGCATCGGCCCGCGAGCATCGGCCCGAGCATCGGCCCGAGCTCGGTCCGCGAGCATTGGCCCGCGAGCATCGGCCCGAGCTCGGCCAGCGAACTTCGGCCTGCGCATCGGCCCGAGCATCAGCCCGAGCTCGGCCTGAGCATCGCCCCGCGAGCATCAGCCCGAGAATCGGCCAGAGCTCGGCCCGCGAGCATCGGTCCGAGAATCGGCCCGCGAGCATCGGCCCGAGCTCGGCCTGCGCGTATTGGCCCGTGAGCATCAACCCAAGCTCGGCCCGCGAGCACCGGCCCGCGCGCATCGGTCCGAGGGCATCGGCCCAAGCTCGGCCCGCGAGCATCGGCCCGAGCTCGGCCTGCACGCATCGGCCCCCGAGCATCAACCCAAGCTCGGCCCGCGAGCACCGGCCCGCGCGCATCGGTCCGAGAGCATCGGCCCGAGCATCGGCCCGCGAGCATCGGCCTCCGCGCTTCGGCCCCCGCGCATCGGCCCGCGAGCATCGCCCCGCGAGCGTGGGCCCGAGCTCGGACCGCGAGCATCGGCCACCGAGCATCGGCCCGCGAGCATCGGCGCGAGCATCGGCCCGCGAGCATGGGCCCGAGCATCGGCCCGCGAGCATCGGCCCGCGAGCACCGGCCCGCGAGCACCGGCCCGAGCATCAGCCACCGAGCATCGGCCCGAGCTCGGCCCGCGAGCATCGGCCCGCGAGCATGGGCCCGAGCTCGGCCCGCGAGCATCGGCCCGCGAGCATGGGCCCGAGCTCGGCCCGCGAGCATCGGCCCGAGCATCGGCCCGAACTCGACCCACGAGCATCGGCCCGCGAGCATCGGCCCGCGCGCATTGGCCTCCGAGCATCGGCCCCGGAGCATCAGCCCCCGAGCAGCGGCCCGAGCTTGGCCTGCGCGCATCGGTCCGCGAGCATGAACCCAAGCTCGGCCCGCGAGCATCGGCCCAAGCTCGGCCCGCGACCATCGGTCCAAGCATCGACCCGAGCTCGGCCCGAGCATCGGCCCAAGCATCGGCCCACGAGCATCGGCCCGAGCTCAGCCCGCGAGCATCGGCCCGAGCTCGGCCCGCGAGCATCGGCCTGCGAGCATCGGCCCTAGCTCGGCCCCCGCGCATCGACCCAAGCTCGGCCCGTGAGCATCGGCCCCCGCGCATCGGCCCGAGGTCGGCCCGTGAGCATCGGTCCGAGCATCGACCCGAGCTCGGCCCGCGAGCATCAGCCTGAGCATCGGCCTGATCTCGGCCCGCGAGTATCGGCCCGAACTCGGCCCGTGAGCATCGGCCCGAGCATCGCCCCGCGAGCATGGGCCCGAGCATCGCCCCGCGAGCATGGGCCCAAGTTCGGCCCGCGAGCATCGGCCCGCGAGCATCGGCCCGAGCTCGGTCCGCGAGCATCGGCCCGAGCTCGGCCCGCGAGCATCGGCCCGAGAGCTTCGGCCCGCGAGCATCGGCCCGAGAGCTTCGGCCCGCGAGAATCGGCCCGCGAGCATCGGCCCGAGCTCGGTCCCCGTGCATCGGCCCGAGCTCGGCCCGCGAGCATCGGCCTCCGAGCATCGGCCCGCGAGCATCGGCCCGCGAGCATCGGCCCGCGAGCATCGGCCCGCGAGCATCGGCCCGAGCTCGGCCCGCGAGCATCGGCCCGAGCATCGGCCCGAGCTCGGTCCGTGAGCATCGGCCCGTGAGAACTGGCCCAAGCTCAGCCCGCGAGCATCGGCCTGCGCAGCGGCACGAGCTCGGCCCGTGAGCATCGGCCCCAGCTCAGCCCGCGAGCATCGGCCCGCGAGCATCGGCCCGAGCTCGGCCCGCGAGCATCGGCCCGAGCATCGGCCCGCGAGCATCGGCCCGCGAGCATCGGCCCGCGAGCATCGGCCCGAGCTCAGCCCGCGAGCATCGGCCCGAGCCCGGCTGAGCTCGGCCCCCGAGCATCGGTCCAAGCATCGGCCCGAGCTCGGCCCGAGCATTGGCCCGAGCTCAGCCCGAGCTTCGGCCCGCGAGCATCGGCCCCCGAGCATCGGCCCGCGAGCATCGGTCCCCCGCACATCGGCTCGCGAGCATCGGTCCGAGCATCGGTCCAAGCTCGACCCGCGAGCATCAGTCCAAGCATCGGCCCGCGAGCATCGGCCTGAGCACAGCCCGCGAGCATCGGCCGACCAGGACCCGCGATCATCGGACGAGCTTGGCCCGTGAGCATCGGCCCGAGCATCAGCCCGAGCACAGCCCGCGAGCATCGGCCCGAGCTCAGCCTGCGAGCATCGGCCCGAGCCCGGCTGAGCTCGGCCCCCGAGCATCGGTCCAAGCATAGGCCCGAGCTCGGCCCGAGCATTGGCCCGAGCTCGGCCCGCGAGCATCGGCCCGCGAGCATCGACCCGAGCTCGGCCCGCGAGCATCGGCCCGCGAGCATCGGCCCGAGCTCGGTCCGCGAGCATTGGCCCGCGAGAACCGGCCCGAGCTCGGCCAGCGAACTTCGGCCTGCGCATCGGCCCGAGCTCGGCACGCGAGTTTCGGCCCGAGCATCAGCCCGAGCTCGGCCTGAGCATCGCCCCGCGAGCATCAGCCCGAGAATCGGCCAAAGCTTGGCCCGCGAGCATCGGCCCCCGCACATCGGCCCGCGAGCATCGGCCCGAGCTCGGCCTGCGCGCATCGGCCCCCGAGTATCAACCCAAGCTCAGCCCGCGAGCACCGCCCCGCGCATCGGTCCGAGAGCATCGGCCCAAGCTCGGCCCGAGAATCGGCCCGCGAGCATCAGCCAGCGAGCATCGGCCCCCGCGCATTGGCCCCCGCGCATTGGCCCGAGCTCAGCCTGCGCGCATCGGTCCGCGAGCATGAACTCAAGCTCAGCCCGCGAGCACCGGCCCGCGCGCATCGGTCCGAGAGCATCGGCCCAAGCTCGGCCCGAGCATCGGCCCGCGAGCATCGGCCTGAGCATCGGCCCGAGCTCGGCTCGCGAGCATCTGCCCGAGAATCGGCCCGCGAGCATCTGCCCGAGAATCGGCCCGTGAGCATCGGCCCGAGAATCAGCCCACGATCATCGGCCACCGAGCATCGGCCCCCGCGCACCGGCCCGCGAGCATTGGACTGCGAGCATCGGCCCGCGAGCATCAGCGCGAGCATAGGCCTGAGCATCGGCCCGCGAGCATCGGCCGGCGAGCATCGGCCCGCGAGCATCGGCGCGAGCATAGGCCTGAGCTCGGCCCACGAGCATCGGCCCGAGCTCGGTCCGCGAGCATCGGCCCGAGCTCGGCCTGCGAACATCGGCCTGCGCATCGGCCCGAACTCGGCCCGCGAGCATCGGCCTGCGCATCGGCCCGAGCTCGGCCCGCGAGCATCGGCCCGCGAGCATCGGCCCGAGCTCGGCCCGCGAGCATCGGCCTGAGCATCGGCCCGAGCTCGGTCCGTGAGCATCGGCCCGTGGGAACTGGCCCAAGCTCGGCCCGCGAGCATCGGCCTGCGCAGCGGCAAGAGCTCGGCCCGTGAGCATCGGCCCGCGAGCATCGGCCCCAGCTCAGCCCGCGAGCATCGGCCCGCGAGCATCGGCCCGAGCTCGGCCCGCGAGCATCGGCCCGCGAGCATCGACCCGAGCATCAGCCCGCGAGCATCGGCCCGCGAGCATCGGCCCGAGCTCAGCCCGCGAGCATCGGCCCGAGCCCGGCTGAGCTCGGCCCCCGAGCATCGGTCCAAGCATCGGCCCGAGCTCGGCCCGAGCTCGGCCCGAGCTTCGGCCCGCGAGCATCGGCCCCCGCGCATCGGCCCGCGAGCATCGGTCCCCCGCACATCAGCTCACGAGCATCGGCCCGAGCATCGGTCCAAGCTCGGCCCGCGAGCATCAGTCCAAGCATCGGCCCGCGAGCATCGGCCCGAGCACAGCCCGCGAGCATCGGCCGACCTGGACCCGCGATCATCGGACGAGCTTGGCCCGTGAGCATCGGCCCAAGCATCAGCCTGAGCATCAGCCCGAGCACAGCCCGCGAGCATCGGCCCGAGCATCGGCCCGCGAGCATCGGCCCGAGCCCGGCTGAGCTCGGCCCCCGAGCATCGGTCCAAGCATAGGCCCGAGCTCGGCCTGAGCATTGGCCCAAGCTCGGCCCGAGCATCGGCCCGCGAGCATCAGCCCGAGAATCGGCCTGAGCTCGGCCCGCGAGCATCGGCCCGAGCTCGTCCTGCGCGCATCGGCCCGCGAGCATGAACCCAAGCTCGGCCCGCGCGCATCGGTCCGAGAGCATCAGCCCAAGCTCGGCCCGCGAGCATCGGCTCCCGCGCATCGGCCCGAGCTCGGCCTGCGCGCATCGGCCCGCGAGCATCAACCCAAGCTCGGCCCGCGAGCATCGGCCCGCGCGCATCGGCCCGCGAGCATCGGCCTGAGCATCGGCCCGAGCTCAGCTCGCGAGCATCGGCCCGAGAATCAGCCCGTGAGCATCGGCCCGCGAGCATCGGCCTGAGCTTCGGCCCGAGCTCGGACTGCGAGCATCGGCCCGCGAGCATCGGCCCGAGCTCGGTCTGCGAGCATCGGCCTCCAAGCATCGGCCCGAGCTCGGCCTGCGCGCATCGGCCCCCGCGCATCGGCCCGAGATCGGCCCCCACGCATCGGCCTCCGCGCATCGGCCCGAGCTCGGCCTGCGCACATCGGACTGCACGCATCGGCCCTAGCTCGGCCCGCGAGCATCGGCGTCTGAGCATCGGCCTCCGCGCATCGGCCCGCGAGCATCGGCCCGAGCTCGGCCCGCGAGCATCGGTCCGGGAGCATGAACCCAAGCTCGGCCCGCGAGCATCGGCCCGCGAGCATCGGCCCGAGTTCAGCCCGCGAGCATCGGCCCCCGAGCATCGGCCCGAGCTCGGCCCGCGAGCATCGGCCCGCGAGCATCGGCCCCCGCGCATCGGCCCCCGCGCATCGGCCCGAGCTCGGCCCGCGAGCATCGGCCTCCGCGCATCGGCCTCCGCGCATCGGCCCGAGCTCAGCCTGCGCGCGTCGGCCCTCGAGCATCAACCCAAGCTCGGCCCGCGAGCATCGGTCCGAGAGCATCGGCCCAAGCTCGGCCCGAGAATCGGCCCGCGAGCATCGGCCTCCGAGCATCGGCTCCCGCGCATCGGCCCCCGCGCATCGGCCCGAGCTCAGCCTGCGCGCATCGGTCCGGGAGCATGAACTCAAGCTCGGCCCGCGAGCACCGGCCCGTGCGCATCGGTCCGAGAGCATCGGCCAAAGCTCGGCTCAAGCATCGGCCCACGAGCATCGGCCCGCGCGCATCGGCCCGCGCGCATCGGCCCGAGCTCGGCTCGCGAGCATCGGCCCCCGCGCATCGGCCCGTGAGCATTGGCCCGAGCTCGGCCTGCGCGCATCGGCCCCCGAGCATCAACCCAAGCTCAGCCCGCGAGCACCGGCCCGCGCGCATCGGTCCGAGAGCATCGGCCCAAGCTCAGCCCGAGAATCGGCCCGCGAGCATCGGCCTCCGCGCATTGGCCCCCGCGCATTGGCCCGCGAGCATCGGCCCGAGCTCAGCCTGCGCGCATCGGTCCGGGAGCATGAACTCAAGCTCGGCCCGCGAGCACCGGCCCGCGCGCATCGGCCCGCGAGCATCGGCCCAAGCTCGGCCCGAGCATCCGCCCGCGAGCATCGGCCTGAGCATCGGCCCGAGCACGGCTCGCGAGCATCTGCCCGAGAATCGGCCCGCGAGCATCTGCCCGAGAATTGGACCGCGAGCATCGGCCCGAGAATCGGCCCGCGAGCATCGGCCACCGAGCATCGGCCCCCGCGCACCGGCCCGCGAGCATCGGCCCGCGAGCATCGGCCGGCAAGCATCAGCGCGAGCATCGGCCTGAGCTCGGCCCGCGAGCATCGGCCCGAGCTCGGCCTGCGAACATCGGCCCGCGCATCGGCCCGAGCTCGGCCCGCGAGCATCGGCCCGAGCACAGCCCGCGAGCATCGGCCGACCTGGACCCGCGATCATCGGACGAGCTTGGCCCGTGAGCATCGGCCCGAGCATCAGCCCGAGCATCAGCCCGAGCACAGCCCGCGAGCATCGGCCCAAGCTCAGCCCGCGAGCATCGGCCCGAGCCCGGCTGAGCTCGGCCCCCGAGCATCGGTCCAAGCATAGGCCCGAGCTCGGCCCGAGCATTGGCCCGAGCTCGGCCCGAGCATCGGCCCGCGAGCATCGACCCGAGCTCGGCCCGCGAGCATCGGCCCGCGAGCATCGACCCGAGCTCGGCCCGCGAGCATCGACCCGCGAGCATCGGCCCGAGCATCGGCCCGCGAGCATCGGCCCGCGAGCATCGGCCCGAGCTCAGCCCGCGAGCATCGGCCCGAGCCCGGCTGAGCTCGGCCCCCGAGCATCGGTCCAAGCATCGGCCCGAGCTCGGCCCGAGCATTGGCCCGAGCTCAGCCCGAGCTTCGGCCCGCGAGCATCGGCCCCCGAGCATCAGCCCCCGCGCATCGGCCCGCGAGCATCGGTCCCCCGCACATCGGCTCGCGAGCATCGGTCCGAGCTCGACCCGCGAGCATCAGTCCAAGCATCGGCCCGCGAGCATCGGCCCGAGCACAGCCCGCGAGCATCGGCCGACCTGGACCCGCGATCATCGGACGAGCTTGGCCCGTGAGCATCGGCCCGAGCATCAGCCCGAGCACAGCCCGCGAGCATCGGCCCGAGCTCAGCCCGCGAGCATCGGCCCGAGCCCGGCTGAGCTCGGCCCCCGAGCATCGGTCCAAGCATAGGCCCGAGCTCGGCCCGAGCATTGGCCCGAGCTCGGCCCGCGAGCATCGACCCGAGCTCGGCCCGCGAGCATCGGCCCGCGAGCATCGGCCCGAGCGCGGTCCGCGAGCATTGGCCCGCGAGAACCGGCCCGAGCTCGGCCAGCGAACTTCGGCCTGCGCATCGGCCCGAGCTCGGCACGCGAGTTTCGGCCCGAGCATCAGCCCGAGCTCGGCCTGAGCATCGCCCCGCGAGCATCAGCCCGAGAATCGGCCAAAGCTTGGCCCGCGAGCATCGGCCCCCGCACATCGGCCCGCGAGCATCGGCCCGAGCTCGGCCTGCGCGCATCGGCCCCCGAGTATCAACCCAAGCTCAGCCCGCGAGCACCGCCCCGCGCATCGGTCCGAGAGCATCGGCCCAAGCTCGGCCCGAGAATCGGCCCGCGAGCATCAGCCAGCGAGCATCGGCCCCCGCGCATTGGCCCCCGCGCATTGGCCCGAGCTCAGCCTGCGCGCATCGGTCCGCGAGCATGAACTCAAGCTCAGCCCGCGAGCACCGGCCCGCGCGCATCGGTCCGAGAGCATCGGCCCAAGCTCGGCCCGAGCATCGGCCCGCGAGCATCGGCCTGAGCATCGGCCCGAGCTCGGCTCGCGAGCATCTGCCCGAGAATCGGCCCGCGAGCATCTGCCCGAGAATCGGCCCGTGAGCATCGGCCCGAGAATCAGCCCACGATCATCGGCCACCGAGCATCGGCCCCCGCGCACCGGCCCGCGAGCATCGGACTGCGAGCATCGGCCCGCGAGCATCAGCGCGAGCATAGGCCTGAGCATCGGCCCGCGAGCATCGGCCGGCGAGCATCGGCCGGCGAGCATCGGCGCGAGCATAGGCCTGAGCTCGGCCCACGAGCATCGGCCCGAGCTCGGTCCGCGAGAATCGGCCCGAGCTCGGCCTGCGAACATCGGCCTGCGCATCGGCCCGAACTCGGCCCCCGAGCATCGGCCTGCGCATCGGCCCGAGCTCGGCCCGCGAGCATCGGCCCGCGAGCATCGGCCCAAGCATAGGCCCGAGGTCGGCCCGCGAGCATCGGCCCGAGCATCGGCCCGAGCTCGGTCCGTGAGCATCGGCCCGTGGGAACTGGCCCAAGCTCGGCCCGCGAGCATCGGCCCGAGCTAGGCCCGCGAACTTCGGCCCGAGCTAGGCCCGCGAACTTCGGCCCGAGCTAGGCCCGCGAACTTCGGCCCGAGCATCAGCCTGAGCTCGGCCTGAGCATCGCCCCGCGAGCATCAGCCCGAGAATCGGCCCGAGCATCGGCCCGCGAGCATCGGCCCGAGCTAGGCCCGCGAGAACCGGCCCGAGCTCGGCCAGCGAACTTCGGCTTGCGCATCGGCCCGAGCTCGGCCCGCGAGCTTCGGCCCGAGCATCAGCCCGAGCTCGGCCTGAGCATCGCCCCGCGAGCATCAGCCCGAGAATCGGCCTGAGCTCGGCCCGCGAGCATCGGCCCGAGCTCGGCCTGCGCGCATCGGCCCGCGAGCATGAACCCAAGCTCGGCCCGTGCGCATCGGTCCGAGAGCATCAGCCCAAGCTCGGCCCGCGAGCATCGGCCCCCGCGCATCGGCCTGCGCGCATCGGCCCGCGAGCATCAACCCAAGCTCGGCCCGCGAGCACCGGCCCGTGCGCATTGGCTCGCGAGCATCGGACTGAGCATCGGCCCGAGCTCAGCTCGCGAGCATCGGCCCGAGAATCAGCCCGTGAGCATCGGCCCGCGAGCATCGGCCTGAGCTTCGGCCCGAACTCGGACTGCGAGCATCGGCCCGCGAGCATTGGCCCGCGAGCATCGGCCCGAGCTCGGTCTGCGAGCATCGGCCTCCAAGCATCGGCCCGAGCTCGGCCCGCCAGCATCGGCCCGCGAGCATCGGCCCGAGCATAGGCCTGAGCTCGGCCCGTGAGCATCGGCCCACGAGAACTGGCCCAAGCTCGGCCCGCGAGCATCGGCCTGCGCATCGGCACGAGCTCGGCCCGCGAGCATCGGCCCGAGCTCGGCTCGCGAGCATCTGCCCGAGAATCACCCCGCGAGCATCGGCCCCCGCGCATCGGCCCGCGAGCATCGGCCTGAGCTTCGGCCCGAGGTCGGACCGCGAGCATCGGCCCGAGCATCGGCCCGCGAGCATCGGCCCGAGCTCGGCCTGCGAGCATCGGCCCGCGAACATCGGCCCGAGCTCGGCCTGCGAGCATCGGCCCGAGCTCGGCCTGCGCGCATCGGCCCCCGCGCATCCGCCCGAGCTCGGCCTCCGCGCATCGGCCCGAGCTCGGCCTGCGAGCATTGGCCTGCACGCATCGGCCCTAGCTTGGCCCGCGAGCATCGGCCTCCGAGCATCGGCCTCCGTGCATCGGCACGCGAGCATCGGCCCGAGCTCGGCACGCGAGCATCGGTCCGGGAGCATGAACGCAAGCTCGGCCCGCGAGCATCGGCCCGAGCTCGGCCCGCGAGCATCAGCCCCTGCGCATCGGCTCGTGAGCATCGGCCCCCGCACATCGGCCCGCGAGCATCGGCCTCCGCGCATCGGCCCGTGAGCATTGGCCCGAGCTCGGCCTGCGCGCATCGGCCCCCGAGCATCAACCCAAGCTCGGCCCGTGAGCACCGGCCCGCGCGCATCGGTCCGAGAGCATCGGCCCAAGCTCGGCCCGAGAATCGGCCCGCGAGTATCGGCCTCCGCGCATCGGCCCGAACTCAGCCTGCGCGCATCGGTCCGCGAGCATGAACTCAAGCTCGGCCCGCGAGCACCGGCCCGCGCGCATCGGTCCGAGAACATCGGCCCAAGCTCGGCCCGAGCATCGGACCGCGAGCATCGGCCTGAGCATCGGCCCGAGCTCGGCTTGCGAGCATCTGCCCGAGTATCGGCCTGCGAATCAGCCCGCGATCATCGGCCACCGAGCATCGGCCCCCGTGCACCGGCCCGCGAGCATCGGCCCGCGAGCATCGGCCTGAGCATCGGCCCGCGAGCATTAGCGCGAGCATAGCCCTGAGCTCGGCCCGCGAGCATCGGCCCGAGCTCGGCCCGCGAGCTTCGGCCCGTGAGCTTCGGCCCGCGAGCATCGGCCCGCGAGCTTCGGCCCGAGCTCGGCCCGCGAGCATCAGCCTGAGCATCGGCCTGAGCTCGGCCCGCGAGCATCGGTCCAAGCATCGGCCCGCGAGCATCGGCCCGAGCTCGGCCTGCGCGCATCGGCCCCCGAGCATCAACCCAAGCTCGGCCCGCGAGCACCGGCCCACGTGCATCGGTCCGAGAGCATCGGCCCGTGAGCATCGGCCCCCGCGCATCGGCCCGAGCTCGGCCTGCGCGCATCGGCCCCCGAGCATCAACCCAAGCTCGGCCCGCGAGCACCGGCCCGTGTGCATCGGTCCGAGAGCATCGGCCCGAGCTCAGCCCGTGAGCATCGGACCGCGAGCATCGGCCTGAGCATCGGCCCGAGCTCGGACTGCGAGCATCTGCCTGAGAATCAGCCCGCGAGCATCGGCCCGAGAATCAGCCCGCAAGCATCGGCCCCCGCGCATCGGCCCGCGAGCATCGGCCTGAGCATCGGCCCGAGCTCGGACCGCGAGCATCGGCCCCCGCGCATCAGCCCGAGCTCGGCCCCCGCGCATCGGCCCGAGCTCGGCCTGTGCGCATCGGACTGCACGCATCGGCCCTAGCTCGGCCCGCGAGCATCGGCCTCCGAGTATCGGCCTCCGCGCATCGGCACGCGAGTATCGGCCCAAGCTCGGCCCGCGAGCATCGGCCGGCGAGCATCGGCCCCCACGCATTGGCTCGTGAGCATCGGCCACCGCACATCGGCCCGCGAGCATCGGCCCAAGCTCGGCCCGCGAGCATCGGCCTCCGCGCATCGGCCCCCGCGCATCGGCCCGAGCTCGGCCTGCGCGCATCGGCCCGTGAGCATGAACCCAAGCTCGGCCCGCAAGCATCGGCCCCCGCGCATCGGCTCGTGAGCATCGGCCCCCGCGCATCGGCCCGCGAGCATCGGCCAGAGCTCGGCCCGCGAGCATCGGCCTCCGAGCATCGGCCCCCGCGCATCGGCCCGAGCTCGGCCTGCGCACATCGGGCCCCGAGCATCAACCCAAGCTCGGCCCGCGAGCACCGGCCCGCGCGCATCGGTCCGAGAGCATCGGCCCAAACTCAGCCCGAGAATCGGCCCGCGAGCATCAGCCTCAGCGCATCAGCCCCCGCGCATCCACCCGAGCTCGGCCTGCGCGCATCGGTCCGGAAGCATGAACTCAAGCTCGGCCCGCGAGCATCGGCTCGCGCGCATCGGTCCGAGAGCATCGGCCCGAGCTTGGCCCGCGAGCATCGGCCTACGAGCATTGGCCCGAGCTCCACCCACGCGCATCGGCCCCCGAGCATCGACCCGAGCATCGGCCCGCGAGCATCGACCCGAGCATCGGCCTGATCTCGGCCCGCGAGCATCGGCCCGATCTCGGCCCGCGAGCATCGGCCCGAGCATCGGCCCGCGAGCATCGGTGCGAGCATAGGCCTGAGCTCGGCCCGCGAGCATCGGCCCGCGAGCATCGGCCCGAGCTCGGCCCGCGAGCATCGGCCCGCGAGCATCAGCTCGAGATCGGCCCGCGAGCATCGGCCCGAGCATCGGCCCGAGCTCGGCCCGCGAGCATCGGTCCGAGCATCGGCTCGAGCTCGGCCCGCGAGCATCGGTCCGAGCATCAGCTCGCGAGCATCGGTCCAAGCATCGGCCCGCGAGCATCGGCCCGAGCTCGGCCCGCGAGCGTCAGCCCGCGAGCGTCGGCCCGAGCATCGGCCCGCGAGCATCGGCCCGAGCATCGGCCCGCGAGCATCGGCGCGAGCATCGGCCAGCGAGCATCGGCGCGAGCATCGGCCTGAGCTCGGCCCGCGAGCATCGGCCCGAGCTTGGTCCGCGAGCATTGGCCCGCGAGAACCGGCCCGAGCTCGGCCCGCGAGCGTCGGCCCGCGAGCGTCGGTCCAAGCATCGGCCCAGGAGCATCGGCCCGCGAGCATCGGTCCAAGCATCGGCCCGCGAGCATCGGCCCGCGAGCATCGGCCCGCGAGCATCGGCCCGAGCTCGGCCCGCGAGCGTCGGTCCGAGAGCAACGTCCCGAGCATCGGCCCGCGAGCATCGGCCCGCGAGCATCGGACCGAGCATCAGCCCGCGAGCATCGGCCCGAGCTCGGCCCGCGAGCATCGGCCCGAGAGCTTCGGCCCGCGAGCATCGGCCCGAGAGCTTCGGCCCGCGAGCATCGGCCCGCGAGCATCGGCGCGAGCATCGGCCTCCGAGCATCGGCCTCCGAGCATCGGCCCGCGAGCATCGGCCTCCGAGCATCGGCCCGCGAGCATCGGCCTCCGAGCATCGGCCCCCGAGCATCGGCCCGAGCTCGGCCCGCGCGCATCCGCCCGAGCTCGGCCCGCGAGCATCGGCCCCCGAGCATCGGCCTGCGAGCATAGGCGCGAGCATCGGTCCAAGCATCGGCCCGCGAGCATCGGTTCGAGCATCGGCCCGCGCATCGGCCCGCGAGCATCGGCCCGAGCTCGGCCCGCGCGCATCGGCCTGCGCGCAGCGGCCCTAGCTCAGCCCGCGAGCATCGGCCCCCACGCAGCGGCCCTAGCTCGGCCCGCGAGCATCGGCCCCCGCGCATCGGCCCGAGCTCGGCCCGCGAGCATCGGTCCGAGCATCGACCTGAGCTCGGCCCGAGCATCGGCCCGCGAGCATCAGCCCAAACATCGGCCTGATCTCGGCCCGCGAGCATCGGCCCGAACTCGGCCCGTGAGCATCGGCCCGAGCACTGTCCCGCGAGCATGGGCCCGAGCATCGGCCACCGAGCATCAGCCCGCGAGCATGGGCCCGAGCTCGGCCCGCGAGCATGGGCCCGAGCTCAGCCCGCGAGCATGGGCCCGAGCATCGGCCCGTGAGCATCGGCCCGCGAGCATGAGCCTGAGCATCGGCCCGCGAGCATCGGCCCGCGAGCATGAGCCTGAGCTCGGCCCGCGAGCATAGGCCCGCGAGCATCGGTCCGAGCATCGGCCCGCGAGCATCGGTCCGAGCATCGGCCCGCGAGCATCGGTCCGAGCATCGGCCCGCGAGCATCGGCCCGCGAGCATCGGTCCGAGAGCATCGGCCCGAGCTCGGCCCGCGAGCATCGGTCCGAGAGCATCGGCCCGAGCTCGGCCCGCGAGCATCGGCCTCCGAGCATGAACCCAAGCTCGGCCCGCGATCACCGGCCCGAGTTCGGCCCGCGAGCATCGGTCCAAGCATCGACCCGAGCTCGGCCTGAGCATCGGCCCGCGAGCATCAGCCCGAGCTCGGCCCGCGAGCATCGGCCCGCGAGCATCGGCCCGAGCTCGGCCCCGCGAGCATCGGCCCGAGAATCGGCCCGCGAGCATCGGCCCGCGAGCATCGGCCACCGAGCATCGGCCACCGCGCATCGGCCCGCGAGCATCGGCCCGCGAGCATGGGCCCGCGAGCATGGGCCCGCGAGCATCGGTCCGCGAGCATGAGCCCGAGCATCGGCCCGCGAGCATCGGTCCGCGAGCATGAGCCCGAGCATCGGCCCGCGAGCATCGGCCCGAGCTCGGCCCGCGAGCATCGGCCCGCGAGCATCGGCCCGCGCATCGGCCCGAGCTCGGCCCCCGCGCATCGGCCCGAGCTCGGCCCCCGCGCATCGGGGCCCGAGCTCGGCCCCCGCGCATCGGGGCCCGAGCTCGGCCCCCGCGCATCGGGGCCCGAGCTCGGCCCCCGCGCATCGGGGCCCGAGCTCGGCCCCCGCGCATCGGGGCCCGAGCATCGGCCCGAGCTCGGCCTGCGAGCATCGGCCCCCGCGCATCGGCCCCCGCGCATCGGCCCAAGCTCAGCCCGCGAGCATCAACCGACCTCGGCCGAGATCGATCTGCCATCATCGGCCGACCTCGCAGATTCGCCAACCTCGCGAGTCGGCCGACCTCGACTCGCGATCATCGGACGAGCTCGGCCCGTGAGCATCGGCCCGAGCATCAGCCTGAGCTCAGCCCGCGAGCATCGGCCCGCGAGCATCGGCCCGAGCATAGACCTGAGCTCGGCCCGCGAGCATTGGTACAAGCATCGACCCGAGCTCGGCCTGAGCATCGGCCCGAGCTCGGCCCGAGCATGGGCCCGCGAGCATGGGCCCGCGAGCATGGGCCCCCCGCACATCGGCTCGCGAGCATCGGCCCGAGCTAGGCTCGCGAGCATCTGCACGAGCTCGGCCCGCGAGCATCGGCCCGAGCTAGGCTCGCGAGCATCTGCACGAGTTCGGCCCGCGAGCATCGGCCCGAGCTCTGCCTGAGCATCGTCCCGCGAGCATCAGCCCGAGAATCGGCCTGAGCTCGGCCCGCGAGCATCGGTCCGAGCATCGGCCCGCGAGCATCGGTCCGCGAGCATCGGCCCGAGCGCATAGGCCTGAGAATCGGCCCGCGAGAATCGTCCGGGCGTCTCGGGGTCGGCCCGCCGGCCGGGTCGGCCCGCCAGCTGGCCGGGCCAGCCCGTCTGGGCGTCTCGGGGTCGGTCCGCCAGCCGGTCAGTTAGGGCCTGTCGGGGTCGTCCGGTTGTCAGGCCTTGTTGGGTTGGCCTGTCTCGGGGTCCTCGTGTCTCGGGGCCGGCCGGCCCGTCCGGGCGTCTCGGGGTCCGCCGGCCGGCCGGCCGGCCGGCCCGTCTGGGCGTCTCGGGGTATATCCGCCGGCCCGTCCAGGCATCTCGGGGTCGGTCCGCCGGCTGCGTGGTCGGTCGGTCCTCGCATCTCGGGGTCTCAGAGTGCTGCTCGTTGTCGGGACCGGAGCACGGACAGATGTGGTGCCGCCTCTCACCCATTGCGAACCGCATGTTCGTGGGGAACGCGGTGCTAAATCATTCGTAGGCGACCTGATTCTGGGTCAGGGTTTCGTATGTAGCAGAGCAGCTCCCTCGCTGCGATCTATTGAGAGTCAGCTTTTGTCGGTCGGTGGGCCGGCCGGGAGGGGGCCGGCCCCCCCCGGCGCGCGCCGGCGGGGGGGAAACGGGTCGCCTTTCTCCCCTCCAATTCCTCCGGGGCTGGACCCTCCCTCTCCCCATGCCGCCGCCGGTGGTGGTGACGGCAGCAGCAGGAGGGGCCGGGGGTTGGGGGGCGGGAGCAGGAGGCCCCTCCTCGTGTGAGCGGGGAGGGAGGGGTCTGGCTCCCGTCTCCCCCCTCCCCTCCTTCGCCCTCCCTGCTCGGGTTGACCTCTTGTCCCCCGCGAGAGGCGGCAGTCTGGCTCCGGCAGGCTGCTTCGGCTGCTGCCGGCCCCAGGGTAGACCTGCTGGCGCTCTGCTGGGGTGTTGGGGGCGGGGGGGAGGGGGGCGGGCTCCGGCACGTCTTTGCCCACGCGGCTGGCCGCGGGGTAGACGGGGTGCCGCGCTCCCCGCCCGGGGTAGACCTGCTGGCGCTTTTTCCCCCCCACCAACCACCGCCTCCCTCCCCCCGAGCTCGCGGCCGGCCCGGCCGCCGCAGCCGTTTCCAACGCTTCTAGGTCGACCTCGCCTCCGCGGCGCACCGCACGCTGTGCCCTGAGGGGGCCCCCCTCTTTCCCCGCCTACTTCGAGGCCGGCCTGTTGCGCCCACCCATCGTCGGGGGGCCGGGGTGGGGCAGAGGCTCTTAGCCTCCGGCGACAGGCGGGCTTCCGAGCAGCCGGGGCCGGGCAGTGAAGGGCACGCGCGCGAGGGACCAAGCGAGGCGACGACGAATGGGCGGGCGGGCCAAGGAAGGGGCGGACAACCCGTGGGGAGGAGACGCGCGCGTACATCGCCGGGGGGGCTGGGGGGAAGGCACGAACGGCGGCTGCAGCGGCGCACGAGTACCGCCCCCCTGCCGTGGGGCCTCCGCGCCGCTTACCTTTTCGAAGGGGCAAAGGAGGGGGACTCCCAGCGCGGGGAAGGCAGTTGGTGGCGGCAGCCACTTCTCCGAGTGCCTGGCCGAAGCGCGCGGGTCTCGGCCCCGCCCCGCGCCCGGGCGCCGTGCACCTGCGCAGAGCGTGTGGTTTGGGGGCGGGGGGAGGGGCAAGCGCCGGGCGGGAGGGGCCCCGGGGCGGGGCCCCCTGCTGCCTCGGCGCCGCCGGTCAGCCTGGGGTCAGGGATTCTTCCTCAGCCCCC
>NW_027182614.1:0-71155 GCF_040807025.1 Struthio camelus
GAGGGGGGTCCGGGGGGGGGCTGGGGGGCAATGTGGGTCCTGGGGGAGCCCCAGGGGTCCTAGGGGTGAGGGAGGGGTGGTGGTGGGGCGCCGGGGGGGTCCTGGGGAGCCGCAGGGGGTCCTGGGGGGGGGGCCGAGGGCGACATGGGGGGGGCCCGCAGCAGGGCGGGGGCAGGAGGGAGCTGGGGGGGTGATGGGGGGCAGGGGGGGGTGGGGGGGCCTCGGGGGGGGCAGCAGCAGAGCCCCCCTCGACCCCCCCTCACCCCCCCCCCAGGTGATGAACATGTACGGGGACCTGGTGATGGACGCCGTGCCCGACAAGGTGAGGGCGGGGCCGCCCGGACGCCGGGGCCCCCCCCGGGGCGGGGGCGGGGCCCCCCTCTCCCCCCCCCCCGGACGCCGGGGCCCCCCCTGACCCCCCCCCAGGTGCACTTCTTCAACAGCTTCTTCTACGACAAGCTGCGGACGCGGGGCTACGAGGGCGTCCAGCGCTGGACCAAGAACGTGAGGGCGGGGCCTGCGCGGTGGGCGGGCCGGGGCAGCGCGGGGGCGGGGCTAGCGCGGGGGCGGGGCTAGCGTCGGGGTGCGTCGGGGCGGGCGGGAGCCGTGTTAGGGTGTGTGGGGGTGTGCGGGAGCCGTGTGGGGATGTGCAGGGGTGTGTTGGGGTGTGTGGGGGGTGTGTTGGGGTGTGCGGGAGCCGTGTGGGGACGGGCGGGAGCCGTGTGGGGGTGTGCAGGGGTGTGTTGGGGTGTGTGGGGGGTGTGTTGGGGTGTGCGGGAGCCGTGTGGGGACGGGCGGGAGCCGTGTGGGGGTGTGCAGGGGTGTGTTGGGGTGTGCGGGGGTGTGTTGGGGTGTGCGGGAGCCGTGTGGGGACGGGCGGGAGCCGTGTGGGGGTGCGTGGGGGTGTGTTGGGGTGTGCGGGAGCCGTGTTGGGGTGTGCGGGAGCCGTGTGGGGGTGCGTGGGGGTGTGTTGGGGTGTGCGGGAGCTGTGTTAGGGCATGTTGGTGTGTGTTGGGGTGTGCAGGAGCTGTGTTGGGGTGTGCAGGAGCTGTTAGGGTGTGGGGGGGTGTGCGGGAGCCGTGTTAGGGTGTGTGGGGGTGTGTTGGGGTGTGCGGGAGCTGTGTTGGGGTGTGCAGGAGCTGTTAGGGTGTGGGGGGGTGTGCGGGAGCCGTGTGGGGGTGTGCCGGGGTGGGGGGGGCCGTGGGGGGTCGCGGGGGGGCGGTGCCGGGGTGGGGGGGCCGCGGGGGGGCGCGGGGCGGCGGTGCCAGGGTGGGGGGGTCGCGGGGGTCCGCGGGGGGGCGGTGCCGGGGTGGGGGGGGGCGCGGCGGGGCGCGGGGGGGTACGGGGGGGGCGCGGGGCGGCGGTGCCAGCCCCGGGCAGGTGGACATCTTCGGGAAGGAGCTGCTGCTGATCCCCATCCACCTGGAGGTGCACTGGTCCCTGGTGGCCGTGGACGTGGCGCGCCGGCGCATCACCTACTTCGACTCCCAGCGCACCCTCAACCGCCGCTGCCCCAAGGTGGGCGGGGCCTCCGGGCAGGGGGCGGGGCCTCCGGGCAGGGGGCGGGGCCTGGGGGCGAGGCGGAGGGGGGGCGCGCCGGCGCATCACCTACTTCGACTCCCAGCGCACCCTCAACCGCCGCTGCCCCAAGGTGGGCGGGGCCTGCGGGCAGGGGGCGGGGCCTGCGGACAGGGGGCGGGGCCTGGGGGCGAGGGGGCGGGGCGGAGGGGGGGCACGCCGGCGCATCACCTACTTCAACTCCCAGCGCACCCTCAACCGCCGCTGCCCCAAGGTGGGCGGGGCCTGCGGGCAGGGGGCGGGGCCTGGGGGCGAGGGGGCGGGGCCTGGGAGCAGGGGCGGGGCGGAGGGGGGCGCGCCGGCGCATCACCTACTTCGACTCCCAGCGCACCCTCAACCGCTGCTGCGCCGAGGTGGGCGGGGCCTGGGGGCGAGGGGGCGTGGCCTGGGGGCGAGGGGGCGTGGCCTGGGGGCGAGGGGGCGGGGCCCGGGAGCAGGGGCGGGGCGTGGGGGGCGTGGTGATGCATGACCTTGGACTCCCAGCGCACCCTCAACCGCCGCTGCCCCAAGGTGGGCGGGGCCTGGGGTGGGCGGAGCCTGGGAGCAGGGGGCAGGGCCTGGGAGCCGGAGGGCGGGGCCACCCCATGTGCTTCAGCCCCCAGCGTGCTGCCAATAGCTGGTGGGGTGGGCGGGGCCTCCTGGGGTGGGCGGGGCCTCCTGGGGTGGGCGGGGCCTCCTGGGGTGGGCGGGGCCCGGTGGAGGGGCGGGGCCACACCATGTGCTCAGGCCCTGCCCCGTGTCTTCTCAGTGGCTGCTTTCCCCCCACCCCGAGGTGGGCGGGGCCTCGGCGCCGGGGGCGGGGCCTCCTGCGGGGGGCGGGGCCACACCAGCTGCTTCCACCCCCTCTCCTTCCCCCTCCCTCCCTCCCTCCCAACGCTCCGGGGGGGTGGGCGGGGCCGGGTGGGCGGGGCCCCGGCTGACCCCGCCCCCTGCCCCGGGCACTGACCCCGCCCCCGCGGCAGCACATCTGCCGCTACCTGCAGGCCGAGGCCGACCGGAAGGAGCGGCCGGACTTCCGCGAGGGCTGGCGGGGCGCCTTCAAGATGGTGAGCGCCGTCGGGGGGGGGGGGGACGGAGGGGACGCCTGGGCCCCCGCCGGGGCCGCCCGCACGCCTGGGCCCCCTCTCCCCCCCCCTTCACGGGCTGCTTCTCTCCCCCCCCCCCAGAACGTCGCCCGCCAGAACAACGACAGCGACTGCGGCGCCTTCGTGCTGCAGGTAGGGGCTGGGGGGCGCCGGTGCCCCCCCCCGGACCCCCCCACGGGCCCCCTCACCTCCCATGATCCCCCAGGGCCCCCCCGGACCCCCCCGCGGGCCCCCTCACCTCCCATGATCCCCCAGGGCCCCCCCGGACCCCCCTGGGGCCCCCCTCACCTCCCATGACCCCCCCAGGGCCCCCCCGACCCCCCCGCGGGCCCCCTCACCTCCCATGACCCCCCCAGGGCCCCCCCGACCCCCCCGCGGGCCCCCTCACCTCCCATGACCCCCCCAGGGCCCCCACGGACCCCCCCGCGGGCCCCCCTCACCTCCCCCTGACCCCCCTTGGCCTCCCTTGTGACCCCCCCCACCCCCTAGGAGCCCCCCCCGGGTCCCTCCATGACCCCCCCAACCCCCTAAGAGCCCCCCAGGGCCCCTGCTGGGGCTCCCCCCGACCCCCTTGGTGTCCCCCTGACCCCCGAGGACCCCCTCAACCCCCTGGGGTCCCCCCCGACCCCCCCCGACCTCCCTTGTGACCCCCCCCAATGCCTCTAGGACCCCCCCCCGGGTCCCTCCATGACCCCCCGAACCCCCTAAGAACCCCCCAGAGCCCCTGCTGGGGCCCCCCCCTGACCCCCTTGGTGTCCCCCTGACCCCCGAGGACCCCCTCAACCCCCTGGGGTCTCCCCTGACCCCCCCGGCCTCCCTTGTGACCCCCCCCAGCCCCCCTAGGAGCCCCCCCCCCGGCTCCCTCCATGACCCCCCGAACCCCCTAAGAGCCCCCCAGGGCCCCTGCTGGGGCTCCCCCTGACCCCCGAGGACCCCCTCAACCCCCTGGGGTCCCTTGTGACCCCCCGGGTGTACCTTGTGACCCCCCCAAATGCCTCTAGGACCCCCCCTGGGTCCCTCCATGACCCCCCCAACCCCCTAAGAGCCCCCCGGGGCCCCTGCTGGGGCTCCCCCTGACCCCCTTGGTGTCCCCCTGACCCCCGAGGACCCCCTCAACCACCTGGGGTCCCCCCCGACCCCCCGGCCTCCCTTGTGACCCCCTCCAGCCCCCCTAGGAGCCCCCCCGGGTCCCTCCATGACCCCCCGCCCCGGGCCTCCCCCGAGCCCCCCCAGGGGGCCCCTGCTGGGGCTCCCCCCGACGGCCGAGGACCCCCTGTGCCCCCCTGGGGTCCCCCCCCGAGGACCCCCCCCCGACGCCCCTCTCCCCCCCCCAGTACTGCAAGTTCCTGGCGCTGGGGCTGCCGTTCAGCTTCACGCAGCAGGACATGCCCAAGCTGCGGCGCCAGATGTACAAGGAGCTCTGCCACTGCAAGCTGGCCGTGTGACGCCGCCGCCTGTGCCGCCCCGCCGCCTGTGCCGGCCCGCCGCCTGTGCCAGGCCGCCGCGGGGATGGGGGGCTGTTCTGGGGGGGGGGGGGCGGGTTTTGTACAGCCGCCGGGGCCGCGACTCTTGTCGGGCAATAAAGAACCGGTTTGGAGCCGCCTGGGCCGGGACCGCGACCCCGCCGGGGGGGGGGGGGCACATGGGGCCCAGGCGTCCTGGGACTCCCCCCCCCCCCCCCCACCAACGCCACCGGGGGACCCAGGCGTCCGAGCGCCTCCGCTCCCCCTCCTCGCTCCCCCGTCTGCCCCTCGCCTTCTCAAAGGGGCCCAGGCGTCCGGTCTCTTCCCCCCCCGCCCAAAGGCACCCAGGTGTCTGGGACCTCTGCCCCCCTAAAGGGCCCAGGCGTCCGCCCCCCCCCCCCAAGGGACCCAGGTGTCTGGGACCTCCCCCCCCCCCCCAAAGGCCCCAGGTGTCCAGGACCCCCCAAAAGGGGCCCAGGTGTCTGGTCCCCCCCCCCAAGGGCACCCAGGTGTCTGGGACCTCCCCCCCGCTCCAAGGGACCCAGGTGTCCAGCACCCCCCAAAAGGGGCCCAGGCTTCCGGTCCCCCCCCCCCAAAGGGACCCAGGTGTCTGGGACCCCCCAAAAGGGGCCCAGGTGTCCGGTCCCCCCCCCCAAAGGGACCCAGGTGTCTGGGACCCCCCAAAAGGGGCCCAGGCGTCCGGGATCCTTCTCCCCCCAAAGGCACCCAGGTGTCTGGGACCCCCCAAAAGGGGCCCAGGCGTCCGGGATCCTTCTCCCCCCAAAGGCACCCAGGTGTCTGGGACCCCCCAAAAGGGGCCCAGGCGTCCGGGATCCTTCTCCCCCAAAGGCACCCAGGTGTCTGGGACCTCTGCCCCCCCTCTAAAGGGCCCAGGCGTCCGGCCCCCCCCCAAGGGACCCAGGTGTCTGGGACCTCTGCCCCCCCCCCAAAGGGCTCAGGTGTCCGCCCCCCCCCCCCAAGGGACCCAGGTGTCTGGGACCCCCCAAAAGGGGCCCAGGCGTCCGGGATCCTTCTCCCCCCAAAGGCACCCAGGTGTCTGGGACCCCCCAAAAGGGGCCCAGGCATCTAGTCCCCCCCCCCCAAAGGCACCCAGGTGTCTGGGACCCCCCAAAAGGGGCCCAGGCGTCCGGGATCCTTCTCCCCCCAAAGGCACCCAGGTGTCTGGGACTTCTGCCCCCCCCCAAAGGGCCCAGGTGTCCGGGACCCCCCCCAAGGGACCCAGGTGTCCAGGGACCCCCCAAAAGGGGCCCAGGCGTCCGGGACCCCTTCTCCCTTGAAGGGACCCAGGTGTCCAGGACCCCTCCCCCTCCAAGGGGCCCAGGTGTCTGCGACTCCCCCCCCCCAGAGGGACCCAGGTGTCCGGGTCCCCCCCCCCCAAGGGACCCAGGTGTCCGGGACCCCTCCCCCCCCACCAAGGGACCCCGGTGTCCCGGCGTGGGGGAGGGGCGCTCACACAAAGCTCCTCCCCCTCCCAGCGCTCCGGCATGGCCGCCCACGTGGGGGGGGGCTGGAGGAGGAGAGGCCCCGCCCTTCCGCCTTTAGCCCCGCCCCTTCCTCCCCGTGGCCCCTCCCCCGGCCGGCGGCGCGTTGGCGCCCCGTGAGGGCGGGAGTGGGAGGGGGGCGCGCGCGCATGCGCGCTGGGGGCGCCCCCTCTCCCCAGGGGGGAAGCGGGAGGGGAAGGGAGGAGGCGGGGCCAAGCGGGCGGCAGCGGCGGGCCAATGAGGGCCGAGCCGGTGGGCGGGCGCGGCGGCGGCGGGCCAATGGGCGCGCGGCGGGGGCGGGGCGCGGCGGCGGCTATAAGGCGGGCGCGGGCGGGCGGGGCGCCGACGCTGCCCAGGATGTCTGCGAGTCAGGAGAGCCGGTGAGGGGCGCGGGGGGGGGGGCGATTCCCTCACGGTTCCCGCCGGTCCCGTCCGGGCGCAACCACTAGGGGGGGTTGAGGGGGGGCGATTCCCTCCGGTCCGGGCGGAACCACCGGGGGAGGGGGGCGATTCCCTCACGGTTCCCGCCGGTCCCGTCCGGGCGCAACCACTAGGGGGGGTTGAGGGGGGGCGATTCCCTCCGGTCCGGGCGGAACCACCGGGGGGGGGGGCGATTCCCTCACGGTTCCCGCCGGTCCCGTCCGGGCGCAACCACTAGGGGGGGTTGAGGGGGGGGCGATTCCCTCCGGTCCGGGCGGAACCACCGGGGGGGGGCGATTCCCTCACGGTTCCCGCCAGTCCCGTTCGGGCGGAACCACCGGGTGGGGGGGGGGAGAGGCGCGATTCCCTCATGGTTCCCGCCGGTCCCGTTCGGGCGGAACCACCGGGGGGGGGTGATTCCCTCACGGTTCCCGCCGGTCCCGTTCGGGCGGAACCACCGGGGGGGGGGGGGCGATTCCCTCACGGTTCCCGCCGGTCCCGTCCGGGCGGAACCACTAGGGGGGTTTGAGGGGGGGCGATTCCCTCATGGTTCCCGCCGGTCCCGTCCGGGCGGAACCACTAGGGGGTTTGAGGGGGGGCGATTCCCTCACGGTTCCGGCCGGTCCCGTCCCGGCGGAACCACCGGGCGGCGGGGGGGGGGGGGTCCCTCACGATTGCGAGGGGCTGAGGGCTCTGGGCGGAACCACCAGGCCCGGGAAGGAGGAGGAGGGGGGGGGGTTTCCTCTGTCTCCGTCGGCGCCAGCGGCTGAGCCGCCCCTTGCCGCATGGCGGGGGGCGCCCTCCTCCTCCTCCCCCCGCGATGGTCGCGCCCGCCGCGGCGCCTGGGCGAGCCCATCGCGGCGGAGGGGAGGGGGGAGCGGGTGGGCGCGCCCATGGCGGCCACCCACGCGGGCGGAGTGGGGAGGGGGGTGGGAGCCGCTTCCCACCCCCCCCCCCCACCAACCCGCGGCGCGCCCGCGATGGTGGCGCCGGGCGAGCCCATCGGGGCGCGGGGGGGGGGGGAGAAAGGCGGCCGGGGTTCCCCCCCTCCCTCCAGCGCTCCGCGCGTGGTTCCTCCCGCGGCTCCCCCCGCCCTCCCCGCCGCGGGCGAGCCCACCCCGCCCGCGCGCGCTCTCGCGCCCATTGTCCTGCCGGCCGGGCACGCGGCGCTGACGTCACCCGCGGCGCGGCCCGCCGATTGGCTGCGGGGCTGCGCGGGATGGAGGGGAGGGAAAAGGGGGTGGGACTTCCGGCGGGAGTTAGGCCGCGACCACGTGGAGGAGCCTGCGCGGGGCGGAAGCGGCGGGAGGCGGCGGGGATCGGCTTCCGGGTCAGAGGGCAAGCGGAAGCGGAGCGGGGGGGGTCGGGGGGGAACGGCCGTGACCCCCGCTTCCTCCCGGCAGACCCCGAGACAATGGCCCCGAGGGGATGGACCCCGATGGCGTCATCGAGGTGAGCGGGGGGGGGCGGCGGGGGCCGTTTTGGGGGTCGGGGGGGGGGATCCGGCCGCCGAGGCCTCCCCCTGACCCCCCCCCGCCGCCGCCGCAGAGCAACTGGAACGAGATCGTGGACAGCTTCGACGACATGAACCTCTCGGAGTCGCTGCTGCGCGGCATCTACGCCTACGGCTTCGAGAAGCCCTCGGCCATCCAGCAGCGCGCCATCCTGCCCTGCATCAAGGGTACCCGCCCCCCAAACCCCCCCAAACTGCCCCAAAACCGCCCCCCGGCCCCCCGGCAGCGCCCTCCTGCCCTGCATCAAGGGTACCCGCACCCCAAACCCCCCCAAACTGCCCCAAAACCGCCCCTGGGCCCCCCGGCAGCGCCCTCCTGCCCTGCATCAAGGGTACCCGCACCCCAAACACCCCCAAACTGCCCCAAAACCGCCCCCCGGCAGCGCCCTCCTGCCCTGCATCAAGGGTACCCGCCCCCCAAACCCCCCCAAACTGCCCCAAAACCGCCCCCCGGCCCCCCGGCAGCGCCCTCCTGCCCTGCATCAAGGGTACCCGCACCCCAAACCCCCCCAAACTGCCCCAAAACCGCCCCCCGGCAGCACCCTCCTGCCCTGCATCAAGGGTACCCGCCCCCCAAACCCCCCCAAACTGCCCCAAAACCGCCCCCCGGCCCCCCGGCAGCGCCCTCCTGCCCTGCATCAAGGGTACCCGCCCCCCAAACACCCCCAAACTGCCCCAAAACCGCCCCCCGGCAGCGCCCTCCTGCCCTGCATCAAGGGTACGCGCCCCCCAAACACCCCCAAACTGCCCCAAAACTGCCCCCCGGCCCCCCGGCAGCGCCCTCCTGCCCTGCATGAAGGGTACGTGCACCCCAAACACGCCCAAACTGCCCCAAAACCGCCCCTGGGCCCTCCGGCAGCGCCATCCTGCCCTGCATCAAGGGTACGCGCACCCCAAACCCCCCCAAACTGCCCCAAAACCGCCCCCCGGCCCCCCGGCAGCGCCATCCTGCCCTGCATCAAGGGTACCCGCACCCCAAACCCCCCCAAACTGCCCCAAAACCGCCCCTGGGCCCTCCGGCAGCGCCCTCCTGCCCTGCATCAAGGGTACGCGCACCCCAAACACCCCCAAACTGCCCCAAAACCGCCCCCCGGCAGCGCCCTCCTGCCCTGCATCAAGGGTACCCGCCCCCCAAACCCCCCCAAACTGCCCCAAAACCGCCCCCCGGCCCCCCGGCAGCGCCCTCCTGCCCTGCATCAAGGGTACCCGCACCCCAAACACCCCCAAACTGCCCCAAAACCGCCCCCCGGCAGCACCCTCCTGCCCTGCATCAAGGGTACGCGCCCCCCAAACACCCCCAAACTGCCCCAAAACCGCCCCCCGGCCCCCCGGCAGCGCCCTCCTGCCCTGCATCAAGGGTACCCGCCCCCCAAACACGCCCAAAATGCCCCAAAACCGCCCCTGGGCCCTCCGGCAGCGCCCTCCTGCCCTGCATCAAGGGTACCCGCCCCCCAAACCCCCCCAAACTGCCCCAAAACCGCCCCTGGGCCCCCCGGCAGCGCCCTCCTGCCCTGCATGAAGGGTACCCGCACCCCAAACCCCCCCAAACTGCCCCAAAACCGCCCCTGGGCCCTCCGGCAGCGCCCTCCTGCCCTGCATCAAGGGTACCCGCCCCCCAAACACCCCCAAACTGCCCCAAAACCGCCCCTGGGCCCTCCGGCAGCGCCATCCTGCCCTGCATCAAGGGTACCCGCACCCCAAACCCCCCCAAACTGCCCCAAAACCGCCCCCCGGCCCCCCGGCAGCGCCATCCTGCCCTGCATCAAGGGTACCCGCACCCCAAACCCCCCCAAACTGCCCCAAAACCGCCCCTGGGCCCTCCGGCAGCGCCCTCCTGCCCTGCATCAAGGGTACGCGCACCCCAAACACCCCCAAACTGCCCCAAAACCGCCCCCCGGCAGCGCCCTCCTGCCCTGCATCAAGGGTACCCGCCCCCCAAACCCCCCCAAACTGCCCCAAAACCGCCCCCCGGCCCCCCGGCAGCGCCCTCCTGCCCTGCATCAAGGGTACCCGCACCCCAAACACCCCCAAACTGCCCCAAAACCGCCCCCCGGCAGCACCCTCCTGCCCTGCATCAAGGGTACGCGCCCCCCAAACACCCCCAAACTGCCCCAAAACCGCCCCCCGGCCCCCCGGCAGCGCCCTCCTGCCCTGCATCAAGGGTACCCGCCCCCCAAACACGCCCAAAATGCCCCAAAACCGCCCCTGGGCCCTCCGGCAGCGCCCTCCTGCCCTGCATCAAGGGTACCCGCCCCCCAAACCCCCCCAAACTGCCCCAAAACCGCCCCTGGGCCCCCCGGCAGCGCCCTCCTGCCCTGCATCAAGGGTACCCGCACCCCAAACCCCCCCAAACTGCCCCAAAACCGCCCCTGGGCCCTCCGGCAGCGCCCTCCTGCCCTGCATCAAGGGTACCCGCCCCCCAAACACCCCCAAACTGCCCCAAAACCGCCCCTGGGCCCTCCGGCAGCGCCATCCTGCCCTGCATCAAGGGTACCCGCACCCCAAACCCCCCCAAACTGCCCCAAAACCGCCCCCCGGCCCCCCGGCAGCGCCATCCTGCCCTGCATCAAGGGTACCCGCACCCCAAACCCCCCCAAACTGCCCCAAAACCGCCCCTGGGCCCTCCGGCAGCGCCCTCCTGCCCTGCATCAAGGGTACGCGCACCCCAAACACCCCCAAACTGCCCCAAAACCGCCCCCCGGCAGCGCCCTCCTGCCCTGCATCAAGGGTACCCGCCCCCCAAACCCCCCCAAACTGCCCCAAAACCGCCCCCCGGCCCCCCGGCAGCGCCCTCCTGCCCTGCATCAAGGGTACCCGCACCCCAAACACCCCCAAACTGCCCCAAAACCGCCCCCCGGCAGCACCCTCCTGCCCTGCATCAAGGGTACGCGCCCCCCAAACACCCCCAAACTGCCCCAAAACCGCCCCCCGGCCCCCCGGCAGCGCCCTCCTGCCCTGCATCAAGGGTACCCGCCCCCCAAACACGCCCAAAATGCCCCAAAACCGCCCCTGGGCCCTCCGGCAGCGCCCTCCTGCCCTGCATCAAGGGTACCCGCCCCCCAAACCCCCCCAAACTGCCCCAAAACCGCCCCTGGGCCCCCCGGCAGCGCCCTCCTGCCCTGCATCAAGGGTACCCGCACCCCAAACCCCCCCAAACTGCCCCAAAACCGCCCCTGGGCCCTCCGGCAGCGCCCTCCTGCCCTGCATCAAGGGTACCCGCCCCCCAAACACCCCCAAACTGCCCCAAAACCGCCCCTGGGCCCTCCGGCAGCGCCCTCCTGCCCTGCATGAAGGGTACCCGCCCCCCAAACACCCCCAAACTGCCCCAAAACCGCCCCTGGGCCCTCCGGCAGCGCCCTCCTGCCCTGCATCAAGGGTACGCGCACCCCAAACACCCCCAAACTGCCCCAAAACCGCCCCCCGGCCCCCCGGCAGCGCCCTCCTGCCCTGCATCAAGGGTACCCGCCCCCCAAACCCCCCCAAACTGCCCCAAAACCGCCCCCCGGCCCCCCGGCAGCGCCCTCCTGCCCTGCATCAAGGGTACCCGCACCCTAAACACCCCCAAACTGCCCCAAAACCGCCCCCCGGCAGCACCCTCCTGCCCTGCATCAAGGGTACGCGCCCCCCAAACACCCCCAAACTGCCCCAAAACCGCCCCCCGGCAGCGCCCTCCTGCCCTGCATGAAGGGTACGCGCACCCCAAACCCCCCCAAACTGCCCCAAAACCGCCCCCCGGCCCTCCGGCAGCGCCATCCTGCCCTGCATCAAGGGTACCCGCACCCTAAACACCCCCAAACTGCCCCAAAACCGCCCCCCGGCCCCCCGGCAGCGCCCTCCTGCCCTGCATCAAGGGTACCCGCACCCCAAACACCCCCAAACTGCCCCAAAACCGCCCCTGGGCCCCCCGGCAGCGCCCTCCTGCCCTGCATCAAGGGTACCCGCCCCCCAAACACCCCCAAACTGCCCCAAAACCGCCCCCCGGCCCCCCGGCAGCGCCCTCCTGCCCTGCATCAAGGGTACCCGCACCCCAAACCCCCCCAAACTGCCCCAAAACTGCCCCCCGGCCCTCCGGCAGCGCCATCCTGCCCTGCATCAAGGGTACCCGCCCCCCAAACACCCCCAAACTGCCCCAAAACCGCCCCTGGGCCCTCCGGCAGCGCCATCCTGCCCTGCATCAAGGGTACCCGCACCCCAAACACCCCCAAACTGCCCCAAAACCGCCCCTGGGCCCCCCGGCAGCGCCCTCCTGCCCTGCATCAAGGGTACCCGCCCCCCAAACCCCCCCAAACTGCCCCAAAACCGCCCCCCGGCCCTCCGGCAGCGCCCTCCTGCCCTGCATCAAGGGTACCCGCACCCTAAACCCCCCCAAACTGCCCCAAAACCGCCCCTGGGGCCTCCGGCAGCGCCCTCCTGCCCTGCATGAAGGGTACGCGCCCCCCAAACCCCCCCAAACTGCCCCAAAACCGCCCCCCGGCCCTCCGGCAGCACCCTCCTGCCCTGCATCAAGGGTACCCGCACCCCAAACCCCCCCAAACTGCCCCAAAACCGCCCCCCGGCCCCCCGGCAGCGCCATCCTGCCCTGCATCAAGGGTACCCGCACCCCAAACACCCCCAAACTGCCCCAAAACCGCCCCCCGGCAGCGCCCTCCTGCCCTGCATCAAGGGTACGCGCCCCCCAAACACCCCCAAACTGCCCCAAAACCGCCCCTGGGCCCTCCGGCAGCGCCCTCCTGCCCTGCATCAAGGGTACCTGCACCCCAAACCCCCCCAAACTGCCCCAAAACCGCCCCCCGGCCCCCCGGCAGCGCCATCCTGCCCTGCATGAAGGGTACGTGCACCCCAAACCCCCCCAAACTGCCCCAAAACCGCCCCCCGGCCCCCCGGCAGCGCCCTCCTGCCCTGCATGAAGGGTACCCGCACCCCAAACACCCCCAAACTGCCCCAAAACTGCCCCCCGGCCCTCCGGCAGCGCCCTCCTGCCCTGCATCAAGGGTACCCGCACCCCAAACCCCCCCAAACTGCCCCAAAACCGCCCCTGGGCCCCCCGGCAGCGCCCTCCTGCCCTGCATCAAGGGTACCCGCACCCCAAACACCCCCAAACTGCCCCAAAACCGCCCCCCGGCAGCACCCTCCTGCCCTGCATCAAGGGTACCCGCACCCCAAACCCCCCCAAACTGCCCCAAAACTGCCCCCCGGCCCTCTGGCAGCGCCCTCCTGCCCTGCATCAAGGGTACCCGCCCCCCAAACACCCCCAAACTGCCCCAAAACCGCCCCCCGGCCCCCCGGCAGCGCCCTCCTGCCCTGCATCAAGGGTACGCGCACCCCAAACCCCCCCAAACTGCCCCAAAACCGCCCCCCGGCCCCCCGGCAGCGCCCTCCTGCCCTGCATCAAGGGTACCCGCACCCTAAACACCCCCAAACTGCCCCAAAACCGCCCCCCGGCAGCACCCTCCTGCCCTGCATCAAGGGTACGCGCCCCCCAAACACCCCCAAACTGCCCCAAAACCGCCCCCCGGCAGCGCCCTCCTGCCCTGCATGAAGGGTACGCGCACCCCAAACCCCCCCAAACTGCCCCAAAACCGCCCCCCGGCCCCCCGGCAGCGCCCTCCTGCCCTGCATCAAGGGTACGCGCACCCCAAACCCCCCCAAACTGCCCCAAAACCGCCCCTGGGCCCCCCGGCAGCGCCCTCCTGCCCTGCATCAAGGGTACGCGCACCCCAAACCCCCCCAGACTGCCCCAAAACCGCCCCCCGGCCCTCCGGCAGCGCCCTCCTGCCCTGCATCAAGGGTACCCGCACCCCAAACCCCCCCAAACTGCCCCAAAACCGCCCCCCGGCCCCCCGGCAGCGCCCTCCTGCCCTGCATGAAGGGTACCCGCCCCCCAAACACGCCCAAACTGCCCCAAAACCGCCCCCCGGCCCTCCGGCAGCGCCATCCTGCCCTGCATCAAGGGTACCCGCACCCCAAACCCCCCCAAACTGCCCCAAAACCGCCCCCCGGCCCCCCGGCAGCGCCCTCCTGCCCTGCATCAAGGGTACGCGCACCCCAAACACTCCCAAACTGCCCCAAAACCGCCCCCCGGCCCTCTGGCAGCGCCATCCTGCCCTGCATGAAGGGTACCCGCCCCCCAAACACGCCCAAACTGCCCCAAAACCGCCCCTGGGCCCCCCGGCAGCGCCATCCTGCCCTGCATCAAGGGTACCCGCCCCCCAAACCCCCCCAAACTGCCCCAAAACCGCCCCCCGGCCCCCCGGCAGCGCCCTCCTGCCCTGCATGAAGGGTACCCGCACCCCAAACACTCCCAAACTGCCCCAAAACCGCCCCCCGGCCCTCCGGCAGCGCCATCCTGCCCTGCATCAAGGGTACCCGCCCCCCAAACACCCCCAAACTGCCCCAAAACCGCCCCTGGGCCCCCCGGCAGCGCCATCCTGCCCTGCATCAAGGGTACCCGCCCCCCAAACCCCCCCAAACTGCCCCAAAACCGCCCCTGGGCCCTCCGGCAGCGCCCTCCTGCCCTGCATGAAGGGTACCCGCCCCCCAAACACCCCCAAACTGCCCCAAAACCGCCCCCCGGCCCCCCGGCAGCGCCCTCCTGCCCTGCATCAAGGGTACGCGCACCCCAAACACGCCCAAACTGCCCCAAAACCGCCCCTGGGCCCTCCGGCAGCGCCCTCCTGCCCTGCATGAAGGGTACGTGCACCCCAAACCCCCCCAAACTGCCCCAAAACCGCCCCCCGGGCCCCCCGGCAGCGCCTTCCTGCCCTGCATCAAGGGTACCCGCACCCCAAACACGCCCAAACTGCCCCAAAACCGCCCCTGGGCCCTCCGGCAGCGCCCTCCTGCCCTGCATCAAGGGTACCCGCCCCCCAAACCCCCCCAAACTGCCCCAAAACCGCCCCCCGGCCCTCCGGCAGCGCCATCCTGCCCTGCATCAAGGGTACCCGCACCCCAAACCCCCCCAAACTGCCCCAAAACCGCCCCTGGGCCCCCCGGCAGCGCCCTCCTGCCCTGCATCAAGGGTACCCGCCCCCCAAACACCCCCAAACTGCCCCAAAACCGCCCCCCGGCCCCCCGGCAGCGCCCTCCTGCCCTGCATCAAGGGTACGCGCACCCCAAACACGCCCAAACTGCCCCAAAACCGCCCCTGGGCCCTCCGGCAGCGCCCTCCTGCCCTGCTTCAAGGGTACCCGCACCCCAAACACCCCCAAACTGCCCCAAAACCGCCCCCCAGCCCCCCGGCAGCGCCATCCTGCCCTGCATCAAGGGTACCCGCCCCCCAAACCCCCCCAAACTGCCCCAAAACCGCCCCCCGGCCCTCCGGCAGCGCCCTCCTGCCCTGCATGAAGGGTACCCGCACCCCAAACACCCCCAAACTGCCCCAAAACCGCCCCCCGGCCCTCCGGCAGCGCCCTCCTGCCCTGCATCAAGGGTACGCGCACCCCAAACCCCCCCAAACTGCCCCAAAACGGCCTCATGAGCCTTCTTGAGGTGCCACAGGTGCCCCATTACCCCTTGGGGGGCTGGTGATGCCCCCAGAGCCCACCAGCTGCCCCACGTCTCTCTCTTGGGTCCCCGTCGCCCTACAAGTGCCCTGTGACGCCTCCGGGGACCCACTTGGTTTCCCCAGTGCTGTCCCATAGCACCCTTGGGTCCCCCAATCTGCCCTATAGCACCCTTGGGTTCTCCAGCGCTGCCCCATAGCAGCCTTGGGTGCCCCAAACCTGCCCCATAGCACCCTTGGGTTCCCCAGCGCTGCCCCATAGCACTCTTGGGTGCCCCAAACCTGCCCCATAGCACCCTTGGGTTCCCCAGCGCTGCCCCATAGCACCCTTGGGTGCCCCAAACCTGCCCCATAGCACCCTTGGGTTCCCCAGCGCTGCCCCATAGCACCCTTGGGTGCCCCAAACCTGCCCCATAGCACCCTTGGGTTCCCCAGCGCTGTCCCGTAGCACCCTGAGATGCCAAAACTGTGCCCCAAAGCGCCCCATGGGCCCCCGAGCCACCCCGGGACCCTCTGTGAGCCCCACAACTCCTCCGGGACCCTGTGGGTGCCCCATAGGTGCCTCGGGGTGCAGCACCAGCCCCACAGCCACTCTGGGACCCCACGAGTGCCCCATAGGTGTCCTGGAGCATGGTGCCAGCCCCACAGTTGCCCCAGGACCTCACGAGCGCCCCATAGGTGCCCTGGGGTGCTCCATGAGCCCCACTGCCACCCCGGGACCCCACAAGTGCCCCATAGGTGCCCTGGAGCCCCATAGATGCCCCAGGGTGCTGCATGAGCCCCACTGCCACCCCGGGACCCCACAAGTGCCCCATAGGTGCCCCAGAACACGGCACCAGCCCCACAGCCGCCCCCGCCGGCCCCACAGCCGCCCCGGGACCCCTCAGGTGCCCCACGGCCGCCCCGGGACCCCATGGGCGCCCCACGGCCACCCCACCAGCCCCACAGCCGCCCTGGGATCCCGTGGGCGCCCCATGGCCACCCCACCAGCCCCACAGCCGCCCCGGGACCCCACGGCCGCCCCGCCAGCTCCACAGCCGCCCCGGGACCCTGCGGGTGCCCCACAGCCGCCCCGTTGGCCCCACGGCCGCCCCAGGACCCCGTGGGCACCCCACAGCCACCCCACCAGCCCCACAGCCGCCCTGGGACCCTGCGGGCGCCCCACAGCCGCCCCAGCTGCCCCACCAGCCCCACAGCCGCCCCGGGACCCCGCGGGCGCCCCGTCGGCCCCCCAGCCGCCCCACAGCCGCCCCGGGACCCCGCGGGCGCCCCACGGCCACCCCACCAGCCCCACGGCCGCCCCGGGACCCTGCGGGTGCCCCACAGCCGCCCTGGGACCCCTCAGGTGCCCCACAGCCGCCCCAGCTGCCCCACCAGCCCCACAGCCACCCCGGGACCCCGCGGGCGCCCCACGGCCACCCCACCAGCCCCACGGCCGCCCCGGGACCCTGCGGGTGCCCCACAGCCACCCTGGGACCCCTCAGGTGCCCCACGGCCGCCCCGGGACCCCGCGGGCGCCCCACGGCCACCCCACCAGCCCCACAGCCGCCCCGGGACCCCGCGGGCGCCCCACGGCCACCCCACCGGCCCCATGGCCGCCCCGGGACCCCGCGGGCGCCCCGTCGGCCCCACAGCCGCCCCGGGACCCCGCGGGCGCCCCACGGCCACCCCACCAGCCCCGCGGCCGCCCCGGGACCCCGCGGGCGCCCCGTCGGCCCCCCAGCCGCCCCGCCGGCCCCGCGCGGCCCCCGGCTGACGCGCCCCCGCCCCCCCCCGGCGCAGGCTACGACGTGATCGCCCAGGCGCAGTCGGGCACGGGCAAGACGGCCACGTTCGCCATCTCCATCCTGCAGCAGATCGAGCTCGACCTCAAGGCCACGCAGGCCCTGGTGCTGGCGCCCACCCGCGAGCTGGCCCAGCAGGTGCGCCCCTCCCGCCCAGTTCGGCCCAGTACGGCCCAGTACCCCCCACCCCCGTCGCCTGGGCAGGGCGGCGCCCCCGCTGGCGCCGGCCCATATCCGGCGGGGGCAGAGCAGCGGCTCCCAGTTCATCCCAGCGCGCCCCAGTGGCCGCCGCTGGTTCATGCCTGGGGCACAGGGGCTGCGGGGTTGGCGGGGGGGCGAGTGTGGCTATAGGGGCCCTGCGCTGTCTATAGGGTGCCGAGGTGGGGGGGGCTGGAGGGGGGTCTGCAGACTTTCTGGGGCATCTATAGGGGTTTGGGGGAGTCTATAGGGGCCCTGGGACGTCTGTAGAGGGTCATGGAGGAGCTCAGGGTCTGCGTAGGGTTTCTGAGTGTCTATAGGGGCTTGGGGGGGTCTATAAGAGCCCCGGGACGTCCGTAGAGGGTCATGGAGGAGCTCAGGGTCTGCGTAAGGTGTCTATAGGGGTTTGGGGGGGGTCTATAGGGGCACTGGGACGCCCGGAGAGAGTTGGAAAGGAGCTCAGGGTCTGTGTGGGGTGTCTGGGTGCCTATAGGGGCTTGGGGGGGGTCTATAGGGGCCCTGGGACGTCCATAGAGGGTCACAGTGGAGCTCAGGGTTTGCGTAGGGTTTCTGGGTGCCTGTAGGGGTTTAGGGGGGGTCTATAGGGGTCCTGGGACGTCCATAGAGCATTGTGAAGGAGTTCAGGGTCTGTGTGGGGCTTCTGGGAGTCTGTAGGGGTTTGGGGGGGGTCTATAGGGCCCCCGGGACGGCCATACAGGGTCGCAGAGGAATTCAGGATCCGTGTAGGGCTTCACTGGGTGCCTATAGGGGTTTGGGGAGTCTGTAGGGGCCACTAGGACATCTGCAGAGTGTCGCAGAGCAGTTCAGGGTCTGCGTAAGGTGTCTGTAGGGGTTTGGGGGGGTCTGTAGGGACCCTGAGATGCCTGTAGAGGAGCTCGGGGTCTGTGTAGGGTTTGTAGGTGCCTATAGGGGTTTGGGGGAATCTGTAGGGGGCCCTGGACGCCGTAGAGAGTCACGGAGGAGCTCAGGGTCTGCGTAGGGTCTCGGGGATGTCTATAGGGCGGCTATAGGGGCTCCGGGGTGCCACGTGGGTTGAGGCGTTTCTCTGAGGTGCCCGTGGACTGTTTGGGGTATCTGCAGGAGTCGTGGGGAGCCTCTAAGGTGTCCACAGGGTCTTCGTGGTGCCTGTAGGGTGTCCGTAGGGTCTCTGGGGTGTCTATAGGGATTCTAGGGTTTCTGTAGGGTGTCTGTAGGGTCTTCAGGGTGTCTGTAGGGTCTCCGGGAGGTCTATATGGTGTCTACGGGGCCTCCGGGATACATCGAGGGTGTCCAGAGAGTGTCCATGGGGTCTCTGGGATGTCCGTAGAGTGTCCATGGGGCCTCCAGGATATATCTGGGGTGTCTATAGGGCCTGCAGAGTGTCTATGGGGTATCCATAGGGTCTCTGGGCTGTCTATAGGGCATCCATAGGGTGTCCGTAGGGGCTCTGGGGCTGTCTATAGGGCATCCATAGGGTCTCCAGGGTGTCCATAGGGGCTCCGGGGCTGTCTATAGGGCATCCATAGGGTCTCCAGGGTGTCCATAGGGGCTCCGGGGCTGTCTATAGGGCATCCATAGGGTCTCCAGGGTGTCCATAGGGGCTCCGGGGCAGCTGTAGGGTCCCAGAAGGGTCTCTAGGGCGGCTGCGAAGCCCTTGGCTGGGTTGGGGGGGGTGGCCCATAGGGTCCCTGGGGTGGGTGTAGGGTCTTGGGAGGGGTCTGTAGGGTCCATGGGGAGCCCATAGGGTCCCTGGGGTGGCTGTAGGGTCTTGGGAGGGGTCTGTAGGGTCCATGGGGAGCCCATAGGGTCCCTGGGGTGGCTGTAGGGTCTTGGGAGAGGTCTGTAGGGTCCATGGGGAGCCCATAGGGTCCATGGGGATGTCCAGGAGGTCTGGGGAGGGGGCTGCAGGGTTCGGGGCGTCCCTGGTTCGGGGCAGTTTGAGGGAGTTTTGGGGGCAGTTTGGGGTGGTTTGGGATGATTCGGCATGGTTTTGGGGCAGTTGAGGGTGGTTTGGGGCAGTTGGGGGTGGTTTTGGGGCGTTTCAGGGTGGTTTGGGGCAGTTGGGGGTGGTTTTGGGGTGGTTTTGGGGCGTTTCAGGGTGGTTTGGGGCAGTTGGGGGTGGTTTGGGGGGGGTTTCGGGGTGGTTTTGGGGCGTTTCAGGGTGGTTTGGGGCAGTTGGTGGTTTTGGGGGGGTTTCGGGGTGTTTTTGGGGCGTTTCAGGGTGGTTTGGGGCAGTTGGGGGTGGTTTCGGGGTGGTTTGGGGCAGTTGGGGGCAGTTTTGGGGTGTTTTTGGGGCGTTTCAGGGTGGTTTGGGGCAGTTGGGGGTGGTTTCGGGGTGGTTTGGGGCAGTTGGGGGCAGTTTTGGGGTGTTTTTGGGGCGTTTCAGGGTGGTTTGGGGCAGTTGGTGGTTTGGGGGGGATTTCGGGGTGGTTTTGGGGCGTTTCAGGGTGGTTTGGTGCAGTTGGGGGCAGTTTTGGGGTGTTTTTGGGGCGTTTCAGGGTGGTTTGGGGCAGTTGGGGGTAGTTTGGGGGTGGTTTGGGGCAGTTGGGGGCAGTTTTGGGGGGGTTTCGGGTGGTTTTGGGGCGTTTCAGGGTGGTTTGGGGCAGTTGGGGGTGGTTTTGGGGGGGTTTTGGGGTGGTTTTGGAGCGTTTCAGGATGGTTTGGGGCAGTTGGGGGTGGTTTTGGGGGGGTTTCGGGGTGGTTTTGGAGCGTTTCAGGATGGTTTGGGGCAGTTGGGGGTGGTTTCGGGGTGGTTTGGTGCAGTTGGGGGCAGTTTCGGGGTGGTTTTGGGGCGTTTCAGGGTGGTTTGGGGCAGTTGGGGGTGGTTTGGGGGGGGTTTCGGGGCGGTTGGGGGGGTTTCGGGGCAGCGCGAGGCTGAGCGGGGGCCGCAGATCCAGAAGGTGGTGATGGCGCTGGGCGACTACATGGGGGCGTCCTGCCACGCCTGCATCGGCGGCACCAACGTCCGCGCCGAGGTGCAGAAGCTGCAGATGGAGGCGCCGCACATCATCGTGGGGACGCCGGGGCGCGTCTTCGACATGCTCAACCGCCGCTACCTCTGTGAGTGTCCCCCGTGTCCCCCCGTGTCCCCCCCGTGTCCCCCCCGTGTCCCCTCGTGTCTCCCCCCGTGTCCCCCGCGTCGCCCTGCCGCGCCGCACATCATCGTGGGGACGCCGGGGCGCGTCTTCGACATGCTCAACCGCCGCTACCTCTGTGAGTGTCCCCCGTGTCCCCCCGTGTCCCCCCCGTGTCCCCCCCGTGTCCCCCCGTGTCCCCCCCCGTGTCCCCCGCGTCGCCGCGCCGCGCCGCACATCATCGTGGGGACGCCGGGGCGCGTCTTCGACATGCTCAACCGCCGCTACCTCTGTGAGTGTCCCCCGTGTCCCCCCCGTGTCCCTCTGCGTGTCCATGTGTCCCCCTGTCTGTCCCCATGTCCCCTCTCTGTGTCCCCATGTGACCCCCCCGTGTCCCCGGCCGCTCTGTGATGACCCCACACGTGTCCCCCTGTGTCCCTGGCCACTCCGTGATGACCCCACGCGTGTTCCCCGTGTCCCCGGCCGCTCCGTGATGACCCCACGCGTGTTCCCCGTGTCCCTGGCCGCTCCGTGATGACCCCACGCGTGTCCCCCCGTGTCCCCGGCCGCTCCGTGATGACCCCACGCGTGTTCCCCGTGTCCCCGGCCACTCCATGATGACCCCACGCGTGTTCCCCGTGTCCCTGGCCGCTCCGTGATGACCCCACGCGTGTCCCCCCGTGTCACCGGCCGGTCTGTGATGACCCCACACGTGTCCCCCCGTGTCCCCGGCCGCTCCGTGATGACCCCACGCGTGTTCCCCGTGTCCCTGGCCGCTCCGTGATGACCCCACGCGTGTCCCCCCGTGTCCCCGGCCGCTCTGTGATGACCCCACACGTGTCCCCCTGTGTCCCCGGCCACTCCATGATGACCCCACGCGTGTCCTCCCGTGTCCCTGGCCGCTCTGTGATGACCCCACACGTGTCCCCCCGTGTCCCCGGCCGCTCTGTGATGACCCCACACGTGTCCCCCCGTGTCCCCGGCCGCTCCGTGATGACCCCACATGTGTCCCCCCGTGTCCCCGGCCGCTCCGTGATGACCCCATGCGTGTCACCTGACCCCGCCGCGGCGCCCGGCCCCCGGCGTCCTGCCCCGGGCCGGCGGTGCCGCCGCGGCGGGGGCTGATCACGGTCGCGGTGGCTGAGAGCGGCGCCGGGACCCCCGGGGACCCCCCCGGGACCCCCCCCGGCCCCCCCAACCCGCTGACGGTGCCGCGCAGCCCCCAAGTTCATCAAGATGTTCGTGCTGGACGAGGCGGACGAGATGCTCAGCCGGGGCTTCAAGGACCAGATCTACGACATCTTCCAGAAGCTGAGCGGGAACACGCAGGTGGGGGGGACACGGGGGGCCTGGGGGCGCCCCCGCCCCGGCCACCCCCGCCACCGGGCCCTGGGGGGGCTGTGGGCTGCTCTGGGAGCTTTGGGGGGGCTCCTGGGGGTGATTTGGGGGGTCCCTGGGGTGGTCCTGGAGGCAGTTTTGGTCTCCTGGGAGCGTTTTGGGAGGTCTTGGGGTGTTTTGGGGGCTCCTGGGGGTGGTTTGGGGGTCCCTGGGGTGGTCCTGGAGGCGGTTTTGGTCTCCTGGGAGCGTTTTCAGGGGGCCTTGTGGTGTTTTGGGGGCTCCTGGGGGTGGTTTGGGGGGTCCCTGGGGTGGTCCTGGAGGTGGCTTTGGTCTCCTGGGAGCGTTTTGGGGGGCCTTGGGGTGGTTTGGGGGCTCCTGGGGGCAGTTGGGGGGTCCCTGGGGTGGTCCTGGAGGTGGCTTTGGTCTCCTGGGAGCGTTTTGGGGGGCCTTGGGGTGTTTTGGGGACTCCTGGGGGCAGTTGGGGGGTCCCTGGGGTGGTCCTGGAGGCGGTTTTGGTCTCCTGGGAGCGTTTTGGGGGGGGCCTTGGGGTGTTTTGGGGGCTCCTGGGGGCAGTTGGGGGTCCCTGGGGTGGTCCTGGAGGTGGTTTTGGTCTCCTGGGAGCGTTTTGGGGGGCCTTGGGGTGGTTTGGGGGCTCCTGGGCGTGGTTTGGGGGTCCCTGGGGTGGTCCTGGAGGCGGTTTTGGTCTCCTGGGAGCGTTTTCGGGGGGGGGCCTTGGGGTGGTTTGGGGGCTCCTGGGGGTGGTTTGGGGTCCCTGGGGTGGTCCTGGAGGCAGTTTTGGTCTCCTGGGAGCGTTTTCGGGGGGGGGCCTTGGGGTGTTTTAGGGGCTCCTGGGGGTGGTTTGGGGGTCCCTGGGGTGGTCCTGGAGGTGGCTTTGGTCTCCTGGGAGCGTTTTGGGGGGCCTTGGGGTGGTTTGGGGGCTCCTGGGGGTGATTTGGGGAGTCCCTGGGGTGGTCCTGGAGGTGGCTTTGGTCTCCTGGGAGTGTTTTGGGGGGCCTTGGGGTGGTTTGGGGGCTCCTGGGGGCAGTTAAGTGGCTCCTGGGATGGTTTGGGGGCTCCTGGTGACACGTTTTGAGGCCCCCAGGGCGGTTTGGGGGCTCCTGGGGCAGTTGGGGGCTCTTGGGGGGGATTGTGGAGGTTTTGGGGGCTCCTGGAGTGTTTTCTGGGACTCCCAGGTCCCTTTTGGGTGCCCTGGGTGAGTTTGGGGCGCCGGGGTTGGTTTTGGGGGCTCCGGGGGTGGGTTCAGGTGGTTTCTGCGGCCCCTGCGGCGGTTTGGGGGCTCCGGGACAGGTTTGGGGGCTCCCGGGGCGGTTTTGGGGCTCCTGATGCCGTTTTGGGGCTGCCAGGGTGGTTCCAGGGGGTTTCTGTGGTTCCCGGGCAGGTTTTGGGGCTCCCGGGGTGGTTTTGGGGCTCCTGGGTCAGTTTTGGAGCCCCCCAGGGTGGCTTAGGGGGCTCCTGGGTCATGTTTGGGGCTCCTGGGCCGGTTGTGGAGCCCCTGGGGTAGTTTTGGGGCTCCCGGTGCGGTTTAAGGGGCTCCCGATGCAGTCTGGGGGCTCCTGGTGCGTTTTAGGGGCTCAGGGTGCAGTCTGGGGGCCCCGGGGTGAGGTCTGGGGGCTCGGGGTGCAGTTTGGGCTCTCGGGGTGCAGTCTGGGGTCTCCCGGTGCAGTTTAGGCACCCCAGGGTGCAGTCTGGGGGCCCTGAGGTGCAGTTTGGGGGCTCCGGGGTGCCGTTAGGGGGCTCGGGGTGCAGTCTGGGGGCTCCCAGTGCGGTTTAGGCGCCCCGGGGTGCAGTCTGGGGGCTCAGGGTGCAGTTTAGGCACCCCAGGGTGCAGTTTGGGGGCTCGGGGTGCAGTCTGGGGGCTCCTGGTGCGGTTTAGGCGTCCCGGGGTGCAGTCTGGGGCCCCTGAGGTGCAGTTTGGGCGCTCGGGGTGCAGTTTGGGTGCTCGGGGTGCAGTCTGGGGGCCCTGAGGTGCAGTTTGGGCGCTCGGGGTGCAGTTTGGGCGCTCGGGGTGCAGTCTGGGGGCCCCGAGGTGCGGTTTAGGCGCCCCGGGGTGCAGTTTGGGGGCCCCGAGGTGCAGTCTGGGGGCCCCGAGGTGCAGTTTGGGTGCTCGGGGTGCAGTTTGGGCGCTCGGGGTGCAGTCCGGGGCCCCGGGGTGCAGTTTGGGCGCTCGGGGTGCAGTTTGGGCGCTCGGGGTGCAGTCTGGGGGCCCCGGGGTGCAGTTTGGGCGCTCGGGGTGCAGTTTGGGCGCTCGGGGTGCAGTCCGGGGCCCCGGGGTGCAGTTTGGGCGCTCGGGGTGCAGTTTGGGCACTCGGGGTGCAGTCCGGGGCCCCGGGGTGCAGTCTGGGCGCTCGGGGTGCAGTTTGGGCGCTCGGGGTGCAGTCCGGGGGCCCCGGGGTGCAGTCTGGGCGCTCGGGGTGCAGTTTGGGCGCTCGGGGTGCAGTCCGGGGGCCCCGGGGTGCAGTTTGGGCGCTCGGGGTGCAGTCCGGGGCCCCGAGGTGCAGTTTGGGCGCTCGGGGTGCAGTCCGGGGCCCCGGGGTGCAGTCTGGGCGCTCGGGGTGCAGTCCGGGGGCCCCGGGGTGCGGTGGGGGGGGGGGCGCTGACGGCGCCCGGCGCCCCCCGCCGCAGGTGGTGCTGCTCTCGGCCACGATGCCGCTGGACGTGCTGGAGGTGACCAAGAAGTTCATGCGGGAGCCGATCCGCATCCTGGTGAAGAAGGAGGAGCTGACGCTGGAGGGCATCCGCCAGTTCTACATCAACGTGGAGCGCGAGGTGCCCCCGGCCCCCCGGCCCCCCGGCCCCCCGGCCGCCTGGGCCCTGGATTGGCGGGCCGCCCCCACCCCGTGGCTCCCCCGCAGTGTTGCCAGGCCACAGCGACCCCCCCGGACCATGGGCGGCCCCGGGCGGTGGGGCCGGCCCCTGAGCGGGGGGCACAGGCGCAGCGCCGCCGCC
Organism: Struthio camelus; assembly: GCF_040807025.1. Lineage (NCBI taxonomy): Eukaryota > Metazoa > Chordata > Aves > Struthioniformes > Struthionidae > Struthio > Struthio camelus. Next base: position 24,424 of record NW_027182614.1, read on the forward strand.
GCCGCGGCGGGGTTGTGTTGGGGCGGCGTGGTTGTGCGGTGGGGCGGTGGGGCGGTGGGGCGGCAGTGCAGTGGGGCGGCAGCGCGGCGGCGGTGGTGTGGGGCGGTGGTGCGGCAGTGCGGTGGTGCGGCAGTGCGGTTGTGCGGCGATGTGCAGCAGTGCGGCAGCATGACGGTGTTGCAGTGGTGTTGTGCGGTGGTGCGACAGTGCAGTGTTGTGGTTGTGCGGCGGTGTGGTGCAGCAGTGCGGCAGCGTGGTGGCAGTGTTGCGGGGCGGTGGTGCGGCAGTGCAGTGGTGTGGCGGCGTGGTTGTGCGGCCGTGTGGTGGTGTGGCAGTGTGGTTGTGTGGTGGTGCGGCAGCGCAGCAGCGTGGTGGTGGTGTTGCGGTGTTGCAGTGGTGGTGTGCGGTGGTGCGGCAGTGCAGTGGTGCGGCGGTGTGGTTGTGCGGCGGTGCGGCGGCGGTGCGGCTGACGCCCCCCCCCCCGTGACGCGGTCCCCCCGTCCCCCGGCGCAGGAGTGGAAGCTGGACACGCTGTGCGACCTCTACGAGACGCTGACCATCACCCAGGCCGTCATCTTCATCAACACCCGCCGCAAGGTCGACTGGCTCACGGAGAAGATGCACGCCCGCGACTTCACCGTCTCCGCCATGGTGCGCCGGACGCCGGGGCCCCTCGTCCCCGGCCGCGGGGGGGGGGCGGGGCAGGCCGAGGCTGCCCGGACGCCGGGGCCCCGCCGCCCCTCACCCCCCTCTCTCCTCCCCCCGCCCCCCCCAGCACGGCGACATGGACCAGAAGGAGCGCGACGTCATCATGCGGGAGTTTCGCTCGGGCTCCAGCCGCGTCCTCATCACCACCGACCTCCTGGTGAGGGCCCAGGCGTCCGGGGGGCCCAGGCGTCCGGGGGGCCCAGGCGTCCAGGAGGGGCCCGGGCATCCATCGGGGGCCCAGGTGTCCGGGGAAGGGGCCCAGGCGTCCGGGGGGCCCAGGCATCCATCAGGGGCCCAGGTGTCCGGGAGGAGCCCTGGCATCCATCAGGGGCCCAGGTGTCCGGGGGGGCCCAGGTGTCCAGGAGGGACCCAGGCGTCTGGGAGGGGCCCTGGCATCCATCAGGGGCCCAGGTGTCTGGGAGGGGCCCAGGTGTCCGGGAGGAGCCGTGGCATCCATCAAGGGCCCAGGTGTCCGGGGGGGGGGGCCCAGGCGTCCGGGGGGCCCAGGCGTCCGGGAGGGGCCCCGGTGTCCGGGGGGCCCAGGTGTCTGGGAAGGGCCCAGGCGTCCGGCCCAAGGAGATTCCCTCTCTGCCCAGCGCCCGGTGCTGTGCGCAGGATGTAGCTCCTTGGCAGAGTGCGGGCGGTCGGGGCCTGGGGGGGGGGTCCGGCCCGGCCCCCCCGCAACCCCCCCCGGCCGCCAACAGCCCCCCGGGCCCTCGGTGCCCCTGGGACCCCCTGAGCACCCCCCCGGGCCCCCCCGGGCCCCTCGGGACCCTTCAGCCCCCCCCCGGGCCCCCCCTGACCCCCCCTCCCCCCCCAGGCCCGCGGCATCGACGTCCAGCAGGTTTCACTCGTCATCAACTACGACCTGCCCACGAACCGCGAGAACTACATCCACCGGTAGGGGCCCAGGCGTCCGGGAGGAGGGCCCCGGCGTCCGGGAGGAGGGCCCAGGCGTCCGGGAGGGGGGCCCCGGCGTCCGGGAGGAGGGCCCCGGCGTCCGGGGATGGGAGGGCCCCGGCGTCCGGGGATGGGAGGGCCCAGGTGTCTGGGATGGGAGGGCCCAGGTGTCTGGGATGGGAGGGCCCCGGCGTCCGGGAGGAGGGCCCCGGCGTCCGGGAGGAGGGCCCAGGCGTCCGGGAGGGGGGCCCCGGCGTCCGGGAGGAGGGCCCCGGCGTCCGGGGATGGGAGGGCCCAGGCGTCCGGGGATGGGAGGGCCCAGGTGTCTGGGATGGGAGGGCCCAGGTGCTGGGATGGGAGGGCCCCGGCGTCCGGGAGGAGGGCCCCGGCGTCAGGGGATGGGAGGGCCCCGGCATCCGGGGATGGGAGGGCCCAGGCGTCCGGGAGGAGGGCCCCGGCGTCCGGGAGGAGGGCCCCGGCGTCCGGGGATGGGAGGGCCCAGGTGTCCGGGAGGAGGGCCCCGGCGTCCGGGAGGAGGGCCCAGGCGTCCGGGGATGGGAGGGCCCAGGCGTCCGGGGATGGGAGGGCCCAGGCGTCCGGGGAGGGAGGGCCCAGGCGTCCGGGGAGAAGGGCCCAGGTGTCGGGGAGAAAGGGCTCAGGCATTTGGGGGGAGGGCCCAGGTGTCTGGGATGGGAGGGCCCAGGCGTCCGGGATGGGGGGACCCAGGTGTCCGGGGGGAAGGGCCCAGGCATTTGGGGGGAGGGCCCAGGTGTCCGGGATGGGGGGGCCCAGGTATCCGGGATGGGGGGGCCCAGGTGTCCGGGCAGAAGGTCCCAGGCGTCCGGGTGCCACAGGATGGGGGAGGCGGGATGTGGCACAGCAGGGGCCCAGGAGTCCGGGCTGCTCCTGCCGTGTGCCTGGTTTGGGGGGGGGGAGGTTGATGGGGAAGGGGGACGCGGCGGGTCGGGGGGGGGGCCCAGGCGTCCGGGCGAGGGACCCAGGCGTCCGGGGCCGGCAGGATCGGGCGCGGGGGCCGCTTCGGGCGCAAGGGCGTCGCCATCAACATGGTGACGGAGGAGGACAAGCGGACGCTGCGCGACATCGAGACCTTCTACAACACCTCCATCGAGGAGATGCCGCTCAACGTGGCCGACCTCATCTGAGGCGCCGCCGCCCGGACGCCGGGGCCCCCCGGACGCCGGGGCCCCGCCCGCGCCCTGCCGCGCCCCCACCCCTGGTTTTTTGGAATAAACGTCACTTTGGGGAGGTGAAAAATAATAATAAAAAAACCGAAAAAAACCGGAAAAAAAAAAAAAAAACCCAACCCCCAACGAACGCAGCCGGCGCCGCCCCGCGTCTCTGCCCGTCCTGCCGCGCCGGGCCCAGGCGTCCGGGGGACCCAGGCGTCCGGGCCGGCCCCGCCCCAGGGTGCCCCCCCCCCCCCAACCGGCCCCTTTTGTAAAGTGTATTTATTGGAACCGAATAAAAACGAACTGGCGAAACCGGCGGCGGCTCCGGCTCCTCCCTGCGGCGGGGCCGGGCCGGGGGCACCGCGCCCTCCCCCCCCCCCCCCCCGGACTCCTGGGCCCTTCCCGGCAGCGCCCCTCCCCCCCCCCCCCCCCCCGCGGACCCAGGCGTCCGAGCCCGTGTCTGCCCGTTACCTAGGGGGCGGGACTTACCCGGCCAGGCCCCGCCCCCTCCCAGGCCCCGCCCCCCCAACCCCGCCCCCGCCACAGCACCGTTCCCAGCACCGTTTCCGCACAAATTCGTTTTATTTTTTTAATCCGCAGCTGCGGAAGGGGCCCAGGCGTCCGGGCCCATCCCCCACCGCGGGTTGGGGGGCGGGGAGGGGAATGCCGGATGCCTGGGCCCCTCCTGGAGGGGGTGGAGGGAAACGCAGGACACCTGGGCCCCTCTTTTGGGGGGGAAGGGAGGATCCAGGACGCCTGCCCCTCTTTGGGGAGGGGAGGGAGGTAATCCTGGACGCCTGGGCCCCTCTTTGGGGTGGGGGGGATCCCGGACACCTGGGCCCCTCCTGAGGGGAAGGGGGGCGGATCCCGGACGCCTGGGCCCCATTGGGAGGGGGGAGGGAATCCCGGACGCCAGGGCCCCTCCTTGGGGGGGGAATCCCAGACTCCTGGGCCCCTCTTTTGGGGGGGGGAGGGAATCCCGGACGCCTGGGCCCCTCTTTTTGGGGGGGGAGGGAATCCCGGACGCCTGGGCCCCTCTTTTGGGGGGGGGGAGGGAATCCCGGACGCCTGGGCCGTTTTGGGGGGGAGGAGGGAATCCCGGACGCCTGGGCCCCTCTTTTTTGGGGGGGGGGGAATCCTGGACGCCTGGGCCCTCTTTGGGGGGGGGGGGGAGATAATCCCAGACGCCTGGGCCCCTCTTTGGGGGGGGGGGAGGGAATCCCGGACACCTGGGCCCGTTTGGGGGGGGGGGGAGGTAATCCTGGACGCCTGGGCCCCATTGGGAGGGGGAGGGAATCCCGGACGCCTGGGCCCCTCTTTGGGGGGGGGGGAGGGAATCCCGGACGCCTGGGCCCTCTTTGGGGTGGGGGGGATCCCGGACACCTGGGCCCCTCCTGAGGGGAAGGGGGGGGAGATCCCGGATCCTGGGCCCCATTGGGAGGTGGGATTCCGCACGCCAGGGCCCCCCGGGGTTGGGGGGGAAATCCCGACGCCTGGGCCCCTCTTTGGGGCGGGGGGAGGGAATCCCGGACGCCTGGGTCCCATTGGGAGGGCGAGGGAATCCCGGATGCCTGGGCCCCTCCTGGGGTGGGGAGGGAATTCCAGACACCTGGGCCCCATTGGGAGGGGGGGATCCCAGACGCCTGGGCCCCTCTTTGGGGCGGGGGGAGGTAATCCTGGACGCCTGGGCCCCTTGGGGTGGGAGGGATCCCGGACACCTGGGCCCCATTGGGAGGGGGGGATCCCGGACGCCTGGGCCCCATTTTGGGGGGGGGGAATCCTGGACACCTGGGCCCCTCTTTGGGGGGGGGGGAGGGAATCCCGGACGCCTGGGCCCCTCTTTTGGGGGGGGGGGAGGGAATCCCGGACACCTGGGCCCCATTGGGAGGGGGAGGGAATCCCGGACGCCTGGGCCCCTCCTTGGGGGGGGGGATCCCAGACTCCTGGGCCCCTCTTTTGGGGGGGGGGAGGTAATCCCGGACGCCTGGGCCCCATTGGGAGGGGGAGGGAATCCCGGACGCCTGGGCCCCATTGGGAGGGGGGGGGGAATCCCGGACGCCTGGGCCCCTCCTTGGGGGGGGGGGATCCCAGACTCCTGGGCCCCTGTTTTGGGGGGGGGGGGAGGGAATCCCGGACGCCTGGGCCCCTCCTCCTCGCTCAGTCCCAGAGGGCCATGGCCAGGGCGTCGCGGATGCGTCGCGCAGCCGCCCGCCGCGGCCCGGCACCTTCCTCGTCCTCGTCTTCCTCCTCGTCCTCGTCCTCGTCCTCGCCGTGCCCGCCGCCGGCGCGGTCGGGGCGGCGGCGGCGGCGGGGGGGGGGCCGGGGGGGCGGGTCGGCGGCGGGCGGCGGCAGCCAGGCCGGGGGGCAGGCGTCGCCTCGGGCCTCGCAGACGTTGTGCAGGGTGCAGCAGGCGGCCACCAGGGTGGGCAGGAAGGCGACGTCGGTGTCGTTGCGCTTCTGCAGGCAGCGCCAGCGGCCGCGCAGGCGCCCGAAGGCGCCGGCCACCACCGCCCCGGCCGCCGCCGCCGCCTCGTTGAAGCGGCGCCGCGCCGGGCTCAGCCCGGCCCCCCGGTACGGCCGCATGAGCCAGGGCAGCAGCGGGTGGCCGGGGCCGCCCAGCAGGTAGCGGGGCACGGCCACGCCGGCCAGGCGCCGGCTGGGGCCCGGCAGCAGCTCGCCCCGCTGCGCCCGCCGGTAGAGCGCGGAGCCGCGCAGCACCTGGGCGTCGGAGCCGCGGCCGGGGCAGCCCACGTCGATGGCCCAGAAGCGGCCGCCGGCGTCGACGGCCGCCTGCAGCACCAGCGAGTGGCAGCCGCGGCGGTTGTAGTAGCGGGCGGCGTTGTCGTTGGGGGCGCGGATGGGGATGTGCAGGGCGCCCAGGGCGCCGGCCATCTGCGGCAGGGCGAAGGCGGCGGCGGCGGCGGCGGGCGGCGCCACGAAGGAAGGCGTCAAGATGGCCACCACGGCCTCGCAGACGTCGCGCAGGATCTTGCAGACGGTGGAGCGGGAGACGCCGAACTGCTGCTCCACCGCCCGGTACTCGGTGCAGGCGCCCAGGCGCCACAGCGTCATGGCCAGGCGCACCTCGGCCGGGATGGCCCGCCGCATGTTGGTGTCGCGCCGGGCGATGGCCGCCCGCAGCCGCCCGCACAGGTAGTCGAAGGTGCCGGGCCCCAGGCGGAAGTTTTCGGCCCACTCGCCGGGGCTGAACGCTTTGGCCCGCACCGTCTCCCAGAAGGCCGAGCTCCGCGCTTTGCTCCACAGCCGCCGCTCGCGGGGCGCCAACGCCAACCCGGCCGCCGCCGCCGCCGCCGCCGCTCGGCCTGGCTCCGCCGTCGCCGTAGGCCGCGTCCGCAGCCGGCCCAGCCACAGGGCGGCGAATCGCCGCCGGCCCCGCGCTCGGGCTCGGCGGCGGCGGGCGGCTCGGCGGCGGCGGGCGGCTTCGCGCAGGCGGCGGCCCCGCTGCAGCCGGACGTAGAAGAGGAGGCAGAGGGCGACGGCGCCGCGGCCCAACGCCGGCAGCGCCCGCGGGCAACATGGCGCCTCGCCCGCCGCCATCTTCGCCTCGACCCCCCCCCGCCCCGGTCCCGACGCGCCTCGCGGCCGGCGGTGGTGGCGGTGATGGCGAGTGCGCAGGCGCGGCTGTAGTGGAGCGTGCGCAGGCGCGGCGGTGGCGGCGGCGAGGGCGCAGGCGCGGTGGTGGAGGCAGCGGCGAGGGCGCAGGCGCGGTGGTGGCGGTGATGGCGAGGGCGCAGGCGCGGCGGTGGCGGCGTGGGCTACTGCGCAGGCGCGGTGGTGGCGGTGATGGAGAGGGCGCAGGTGCGGCGGTGGCGGCGGCGGCGAGTGCGCAGGCGCGGCTGTAGTGGAGCGTGCGCAGGCGCGATGGTGGCGGCGGCGAGTGCGCAGGCGCGGTGGTGGTGGTGGTGGTGATGGCGAGTGCGCAGGCGCGGTGGTGGCGGCGGCGGTGATGGCGAGGGCGCAGGTGCGGCGGTGGCGGCGGCGGCGGCGAGTGCGCAGGCGCAGCTGTGGCGGCGGCGGCTAGTGCGCAGGCGGGGCTGCAGTGGAGAGGGCGCAGGCGCGGTGGTGGCGGTGATGCAGAGGGCGCAGGCGCGGTGGTGGCGGCGGCGAGGGCGCAGGCGCGGCGGTGGCAGAGATGGAGGTGGAGAATGCGCAGGCGCGGCGCAGGGGCGGCTGTAGTGGAGAGTGCGCAGGCGCGGTGGTGGCGGTGATGGAGACTGCGCAGGCGCGGAGTGGGGAGAGCGACGAGTGCGCAGCCGCAGCAGTGGCGGTGGTAGAGAGTGCGCAGGCGCAGCTATAGTGGCGAGTGCGCAGCCGCAGAGGTGGTGGCGAGTGCGCAAGCGCGGCGGTGGCAGTGGTGGGGAGTGCTCATGCGCACCGGTGGCGGCAGGGGAGTGCGCAGGCGCGGCGGCGAGGGTGCTGGAGAGTGCGCAGGCGCGGCGGTGGCGCCAGTGCGCACGCACTCAGGCGCTGTTGCGACACTGCGCAGGCGCGGAAGGCGGGCGTGTGTGTTGGGTGGGGGGGAAGGCTCAAGGCGCAGGCGCGAGAGGCGGCGGCCAATCAGCGGGCGGGGGCGGAGCGGCGCCTGCGCGGTGGCGCGCTGCACGGCGGAAGCGCGGGCGAGCGGCGGCTGGACATGGCGGCGCTGCGCTGGTGGCTCGTCCCGCACCTGCTGCCCGAGGGCTGCTACGACGAGCTGCTCGTCAGCTTCAACCTGCTGCACGGTGCGGGCGGGAGGCCCGGGACGGGGCGGGGGGGAGGGGGCGAGGAGCGGGCGAGGGCGGCCGTCGCCATCGCGCCCGGCGTGGGAGGTGGTGGCGGTGTTGGGAAACCGCCGCCATGTCGGAAGCGGGCGGAAGTGGCCCCGCGCGGCACCGGAAGTCGCCGCCGCCGGGCAGGCGCTGAGGCGGGGGCCGCCATGCGGGTGCGGGGCGGAAGTCCGCCGGCCCGATGCTTCCCCCCCGGCCCCCTGCCCCGGTTCCCCCGGTTCCCCCCCACCCCCGGTGACACCCCCCCCCTTTCCCGCCCCCCCAGTGCCCTGCCTGAAGATCCTGCTCAGCAAAGCCCTCGGCTACGCCATCGTCGCCGGCTCCGTCATGGGTGAGGGGCCGGGGGCGGGTGGGAAAACCGGGCCGGGGGGCACCGGGGACAGGCGACCCTAGGGGGTTGGGGGGGCAGGGGGAGCCCCATAGCGGCCGGACAGGGAGCGGCCCGTTTTGGAGAGGGGGGGGGTCTCGAGGGGGCCCTAGGGGGTGGTTGTGGGTCCCAGGCGGTCCCTGGGGGCTCGGGGGGGGCCCTGGGGGGGGTCCAGGGTCCCGGGAGGGGGGGTCTCAGGTCCTAAATGGGGGTCCTAGGTCCCCGAGGGGGGGGTCTCGGGTCCTGGGGGGGCCCTGGAGTCCTGGGGGGACTCGTGGGGCCCTGGAGGGGGGTCTCAGGGGCCCAGGGATGCTCTGGGGGGGGGGTCTTGGGTCCTTAGGGGTCTCGGGGTCCCAGGGATGCCCTGGGGGGGTTCTTGGGTCCTTAGGGGTCTCGGGGGGGGTCTTGGGGTCCCAGGGATGCCCTGGGGGAGGGTCTTGGGTCCTTAGGGGTCTCGGGGGGGGGGTCTCGGGGTCCCAGGGATGCCCTGGGGGAAGGTCTTGGGTCCTTAGGGGTCTCGGGGTCCCAGGGATGCCCTGGGGGGGTTCTTGGGTCCTTAGGGGTCTCGGGGGGGGGTCTTGGGGTCCCAGGGATGCCCTGGGGGGGGTCTTGGGTCCTTAGGGGTCTCGGGGGGGGGTCTCGGGGTCCCAGGGATGCCCTGGGGGGGGGTCTTGGGTCCTTAGGGGTCTCGGGGGGGGTCTCGGAGTCCCAGGGATGCCCTGGGGGAGGGTCTTGGGTCCTTAGGGGTCTCGGGGGGGCTCTTGGGGGGGGGGTGGTCCCGGCCGCCCCCCGCCCAGAGCAGCGGCGGCGCCGCAGTGAAGCTGCCGCAGGTGCTGAAGCTGCTGCGGGCCGGGAGCGCGGCCGGGCTGAGCTTCGCCGCGCTGCTGCTGGAGCTGCTGGCGCTGAGCGGCACCGTGGCCTACAGCCGCGCCCGCGCCTTCCCCTTCAGGTGCGCCCGGACGCCTGGGCCCCCGCCGCCGCGGCCGGGGGGGGGGGGGGGGGGCGCCGGACGCCTGGGCCCCCGCCGGGAGCGGGGAGACAGCGGGGTCCCCGTGGGCTCCGAGGGGACTGGGGCACCCGGGACCCCTTTGCCTGGGGGGAGGTGGGAGGGGGCTGTTTTTTGGGGGGGGGGGGGGCGGATGCCTGGGCCCCTGCTGGGGAGAGGGGGGGGGTAGTGCTTTTGGGGGGGGGGGGACTGGGGCACCTGGGATGTGTTGGGGACCCATTTACCTGCACAGAGGTGGGGGGCTGGGTTTGGGGGGGGGGTGGACGCCTGGGCCCCACTGGGTGGGGGGGGGACAGCGGGGTCCCCGTGGGCTCCGAGGGGACTGGGGCACCCGGGACCCATTTGCCTGGGGGGAGGTGGGAGGGGGCTGTTTTTTGGGGGGGGGGGGCGGATGCCTGGGCCCCTGCTGGGGAGAGGGGGGGGTAGTGCTTTTGGGGGGGGGGGGACTGGGGCACCCGGGATGTGTTGGGGACCCATTTACCTGCACAGAGGTGGGAGGCTGGGTTTGGGGGGGGGGTGGACGCCTGGGCCCCACTGGGTGGGGGGGGGACAGCGGGGTCCCCGTGGGCTCCGAGGGGACTGGGGCACCCGGGACCCATTTGCCTGGGGGGAGGTGGGAGGGGGCTGTTTTTTGGGGGGGGGGGGGGGGCGGATGCCTGGGCCCCTGCTGGGGAGAGGGGGGGGGGGTAGTGCTTTGGGGGGGGGGGGCTGGGGCACCTGGGATGCGTTGGGGACCCATTTACCTGCACGGAGGTGGGGGGCTGGGTTTGGGGGGGGGGGCCGGACGCCTGGGCCCCACTGGGTTGGGGGGGGGGAACAGCGCGGTCCCCGTGGGCTGCGAGGGGACTGGGGCACCCGGGACCCATTTGCCTGGGGGGGAGGTGGGGAGGGGGCTGAGTTGTTTTTTTTTGGGGGGGGGGCCCGGATGCCTGGGCCCCCACTGACTCACCACCCCCCCAAAATGGCCCCCCCCCAGCGCCTGGGGTGAGGCGCTCTTCCTCACGCTGCAGACCGTGGCCATCGGCTTCCTCATCCAGCACTTCCGGGGCCGCACGGGCCGAGGTGAGCGCCCGGACGCCTGGGCCCGCTGCTGGGAAAGGGGTGGTTTTTTTTTTTTTGGGGGGGGGGGGGGGGCAGCACGGCGGGAGCCGGCCGGCCTGGGCCGCCCCCCCCCCGACGCCCCTCACCCCGTCGTCAGGGCTGCTGTTCCTGGCGCTCTACGGGGCGCTGCTGGGGGCCCTGCTCTCCCCCCTGGCCCCCCTGGGCCTCGTCACCCTGCTGCAGGCCGCCAACGTGCCCGCCATCGCCGCCAGCCGGGTAGGTGCCCGGACGCCGGGGCCCCGCGCTGCTTGTTGGGGGGGGGGGGTGGACGGCCCGGATGCCTGGGCCCTCACCCCCCCCCCCTTCCCCAAAACCACCCAGCTGCTACAGGCGGCCACCAACCACCGGCAGGGCCACACCGGGCAGCTCTCGGCCGTCACCGCCTTCCTGCTGCTGGGGGGGGCCCTGGCCCGCGTCTTCACCTCCCTCCAGGTGAGCCCTGCCCCACGGCCGCCCCACGGCCCCCCCCCCCCGGCCCCGCTCACCCCCGGCCCCCCCTCCCCGCAGGAGACCGGCGACCCGCTGCTGGCGCTCACCTTCGCCGTCTCGGCCGCCTGCAACGGGCTCCTGGTCGGGCAGCTGCTCTACTACTGGCGCGTGCCCCCGCCCCCCGGGCCAAGGGCGAGTAGGGGCTGCCCCACGGCTTGGGGGGGGGGCGGCGGGGGGCTGCCCCACGGCTCCGGGCTGAGCTGGGGCTGCCCCATGGCTCTGGGCTGAGCTGGGGCTGCCCCACGGCTCGGAGCTGCCCCACGGCTCCGGGCTGAGCGGGAGCTGCCCCACGGCTCGGAGTTGCCCCACGGCTCGGGAGTTGCCCCGCGGTTCAGAGCTGCCCCACGGATCTGGGCTGAGCTGGGGCTGCCCCACGGCTCGGAGTTGCCCCACGGCTCCAGGCCGAGCAAGAGCTGCCCCATAGCTCAGAGCTGCCCCACGGCTCAGAGCTGCCCCATGACTCCAGGCTGAGCAAGAGCTGCCCCGTAGCTCAGAGCTGCCCCATAACTCAGAGCTGCCCCACGGCTCCAGGCTGAGCAAGCGCTGCCCCATAACTCAGAGCTGCCCCACAGCTCCAGACTGAGCAGCAGCTGCCCCACGGCTCAGAGCTGCCCCATAGCTCAGAGCTGCCCCACGGCTCCAGGCCAAGCAGGAGCTGCCCCACGGCTCAGAGCTGCCCCACGGCTCCAGACTGAGCAGCAGCTGCCCCACGGCTCAGAGCTGCCCCATAGCTCAGAGCTGCCCCACGGCTCCAGGCCAAGCAGGAGCTGCCCCACAGCTCAGAGCTGCCCCATGGCTCAGAGCTGCCCCACAGCTCCAGGCCGAGCAGGAGCCACCCCACATCCCCCCCCCCCCAACAGCGAAGGGGCCACCCCAGGGCCCAGCCCCCTCCCGCCGCCGTGGGGCAGGTGCTGAGGGGGGGGGTCGTGGGACGCGCCCCCCACCCCCAAAGGCAGCGGGAAAGGGGCTGCGGGCCCAGGCGTCCGGGCCCCCAATAAAGGCGCAGCCGGCTTGTCTCGGGCGGGTTTTGGTTCTTTTTTTTTTTTTTTTTTTTCCCTTTTTTTGTTTTTTTTAAATACTGTACAGTGAAAAATAAATAACGTCTGGGGGGGGGCCGCGGCGGGGAGGGCGGCGCGGCCGGGCCCCCCCCGGCCCCGGCGCGGCAGCGGAGGCGGGGGGCCGGGGCCCCCCAAGGCACAGTCTCGCGGGGGGGGGGGAGGCGGCGGCGGCGGGGGGGGGTGTGGAGCCCCCCCCCCTCTAGGAGACGCCGTTGACCAGGGCGGCCCCCGGCGGCGCCTCGGGGCCGTTGGGCGTGCGGGGGGGCGCCGGCGGGGAGCGGGGGGGCTCGGGCGACCCCCCCCGGCCCCGCGGCCCCCCCGGCCCCTTGGCCCGCGGCTCCGGCTCCGGCGGCCGCTGGCGGCTCTGCGACTCGGCCCGCGAGATGTAGTCGGCCACCGTCACTGCGGGGCCGGCCGTCAGCACGCGTGTGCCGCGGGGGGGACGCGCGTGTGCCGCGGGGGGGACGCGCGTGTGCCGCGGGGGGGCGCGCGTGTGCCGGGGGGGGGGACGCGCGTGTGCCGGGGGGGGACGCGCGTGTGCCGGGGGGGGGCGGGGGACGCGCGTGTGCCGCGGGGGGGACGCGCGTGTGCCGCGGGGGGGCGCGCGTGTGCCGGGGGGGCGGGGGACGCGCGTGTGACGCCACCGGGGAGGGGAACACGCGTGTGCCGGGGGGGGGACACGCGTGTGACACCACCAGGGAGGGGAACACGCATGTGCCGGGGGGGGGGAGGGACACGCGTGTGCTGGGGCGGGGGACACGCGTGTGACGCCACCGGGGAGGGGAACACGCGTGTGCCGGGGGGGGCGGGGGACACGCATGTGACGCCACCGGGGAGGGGAACACGCCTGTGCTGGGGCAGGGGACACGCGTGTGACACCACCGGGGAGGGGAACATGCGTGTGCTGGGGCAGGGGACACGTTTGATGGCACCAGGGGGGGGAACACGCATGTGCTGCGGCAGGGGACGCGCGTGCCGGGGCAGGGGACACACGTGTGACGCGGGTGGGGGACACGTGTGTGCCGGGGCGTGGGACACGAGTGTGCCGCAGGGTGGGGGACACGCGTGTGTCGCGGGGCGGTTGGGAGGACACACGTGTGCTGTGGGGGGCACATGTGACCCTGTGGGGCAGGGGGGGAACACCCGTGTGCTGTGGCAGGGGACACGCGTGTGCCGTGGGGTGGGGGGAGGACATGCGTGTGCTGCGGGGGGACACGTGTGTGCCAGGGAGGAGTGTGACCCCCGTGGGGCAGAGAGGGAGGATACACGTGTGCTGGGCGGGGGGGAACACGCGTGACGCAGGAAAGGGGGGACATGCATGTGCTGGGGGGGGAGCACGCGTGACACCGTGGGGCAGAGGGGGCGAACACGCGTGTGCCGGGGAGCAGGAGGGGAAACACGTGTCCCGCTCAGGCAGGGAACATGGGCTCACGGGAGCGCGGTCTGGGTGAGGGAGAGGAAGAACACGCGTGTGGGAGGAGAGGGGGGAGACACATGTCCCGTTATGGGAAGGGAGGAACACGCGTGTGCTGGGGACGGGAGAGGAACACGCGTGTGATAGCACAGAGGGGAACACACATGTCTCCCGCTGCAGGGGGAAAACACGTGTGTGTGGGAGAAGGAGCAGGGGACACGTGTGTCCCGTTACGGGAAGGGAGGAACACACGGGGGAGGGGAACATGTGTGTCATGGCGTGGAGACAAGGGGAACACGCGTGTCACGGCGTGGAGGGGAACACGTGCGTCATGGTGTGGTGCCGAGGGGCGCACGCATGTCACGGCATGGAGCCGAGGGGCGCATGTGTGTCACGGCGCGGAGCCGAGGGGAACACGCGTGTCATGGCGCGGAGGAGAACATGTGCATCGTGGCATGGAGGGGAACACGCGTGTCACGGCGCGGAGCCGAGGAGAACACGCGTGTCATGGTGTGGTGCTGAGGGGCACACGCGTGTCACGGCGCGGAGCCGAGGGGAACACGCGTGTCACGGCGCGGAGGAGAACATGTGCATCATGGCATGGAGGGGCACACGCGTGTCACGGCGCGGAGCCGAGGGGAACACGCGTGTCACGGCATGGAGGAGAACACGCGTGTCATGGTGTGGTGCTGAGGGGCACACGCGTGTCACGGCGCAGAGCCGAGGGGAACACGCGTGTCACGGCGCGGAGGAGAACATGTGCATCATGGCATGGAGGGGAACACGCGTGTCACGGCGCGGAGGGGAACACGCGTGTCATGGTGTGGTGCCGAGGGGCACACGCGTGTCACGGCATGGAGGAGAACACGCGTGTCATGGTGTGGTGCTGAGGGGAACACGCGTGTCACGGCGTGGAGGAGAACATGTGCGTCATGGCATGGAGGGGAACACGCGTGTCACGGCGCGGAGCCGAGAGGCACACGCGTGTCATGGTGCGGTGCCGAGGGGAACACGCGTGTCACGGCGCGGAGCCGAGGGGAACACGCGTGTCATGGTGTGGTGCCGAGGGGCACACGCGTGTCACGGCGCGGAGGGGAACACGCGTGTCATGGTGTGGTGCCGAGGGGCACACGCGTGTCACAGCGCGGAGGAGAACACGCGTGTCCCGGCGCGGCGCCGGGGGGAACACGCGTGTCCCCCCCCCCCCTTACCTGGCTGCCGGTCGCGGCTCACGGAGCCGTCGGGGCGGCCGCCCCGGTTGCGGCGGCGCCGGCTGCGGTTGCGCCGCTGCGGCTTCGACTCGTCTTCTGCGGCGGGACGGGCAAGGGGGCAGGTCACGGCCGGGGCTGGGGGGGCGGCGGGGGGGGCCCCGGCGTCCGGGCACACCGCGCGGCGCCCCCCCCCCCCCCCCCGGCGCTCACCCAGGCCGTTCTCGGCCACCGAGGTGCCGTCGGACTCGGCGGCGCCGTCCATGACGGTGGCGTCGTCGTCGGTGCGCCGGCGGCGGGAGCGGCGGCGGCGGGCGCTGGGCGCGGGGGCCTCGCCGGGCTCCCCCCCTCGGCGCCGGCCTCGGCCTCGGCGCTCTCCAGCAGGCTGTAGGGGTTGCTGTCGGGGTCCTTGAGCACTGCGGGGACGGGGGGGGCGTTGGCGCGGACCCCCGCTTCGTCCCCCGTCCCCCCAATTTTGTCCCCCCCACCCCCGACTCCGTCCCCCCCCTCTACCCGCTTACCGGAGCTGATGGAGGAGGCGGCGTGCTGCTTGGGGGCGGCCGGGGGCCGGGCGGGCGGGGGGCCGCGGCCGCGGGGGGCCGGGGGGCGCCGGCGGGGGGGCCCCTCCTCGGGGCGCCCCCCGGCGGGGTCCCGCTCGCCGCCCGGCGGGGTCCCGGGCTCCTCGCGCCGCTGCTCCCCCTCGGGCTCCGAGGCGTCCGAGCCGGGCCCTGCGCGCGGGTACTGGGGGGTACTGGGGGGGTACTGGGGGGTCGGGGGGGCTTTTGGGGGGGTCGTTAATGAGACGTGGGGCCGCGGCCCCAGGGTAGGGGGGCACAAGGGGGAGCACTGGGGGGTATTGGGGGGATGAGGGGGGATTTTGGGGGGGTCATTGAGGGGGGACATAGGAGGGGATGAGGGGCAGCGATGGGGCGCTGGGGGGGTGAAGGGGGATTTTGGGGGGTCATTGAGGGGGGACATAGGAGGGGACGAGGGGAGCGATGGGGCGGTGAAGGGGGATTTTGGGGGGGTCATTGGGGAGGGACATAGGAGGGGACGAGGGGCAGCGATGGGGCGGTGAAGGGGGATTTTGGGGGGGGTCATTGGGGAGGGACATAGGAGGGGATGAGGGGGAGCGATGGGGTGCTGGGGGGTAGTGGGGGGGCAAAGGGGGCTTTTGGGGGTCATTGGGGGGACATAGGGGACAAGGGGGAGCGATGGGGCGCTGGGGGGGTGAAGGGGGATTTTGGGGGGTCATTGAGGGGGGACATAGGAGGGGACGAGGGGCAGCGATGAGGGGATGTCAGGGGACGCTGGGGGCACGATGGGGGGGGATTGAGCAGGGGGCAATGACTGACGTGGGGGGGGTTAATGGGGGATGTGGGGGGGGATTAAGGGGGGACGCGAGGGGGTTAAGAGGGGCCGGGGGCTCTTGGGGGAAGCCGTTAACGGGATGGGGGGGGCCACGGGGCAGCTGCAGGGCACGGGCTGTGTGTGGGGGGAGATTTGGGGGGTAAGGGGGTTGGGTGGGGGGAGATTTGGGGGGTAAGGGGGTAGTGGGGGGGCAGCAGCGGGGCGCAGCCCCCCGCCCGGCGGCCTACCGTAGGGGCCGGGCGCGCGGCGGCCCCGGCCGCGGCCCCCGTAGGTGCGGGCGCCGTGCAGGGAGGAGGAGGTGCTGTCGTCGGTGGCGTAGCCGCCGCCGCGGTCCCGCTCCCGCTCCCGCTCCCGATCCCGGTCCCGATCCCGATCCCGGTCGCGATCCCGGTCGCGGTCCCGGTCGCGGTCCCGATCCCGATCCCGATCCCGGTCGCGATCCCGGTCGCGGTCCCGGTCGCGGTCGCGGTCGCGCTCGGGGCGGGCGGGCGGCGGGCGGAAGCCGAGGCCGATCTGCCGCAGCTGCTCGTCGATCTGCAGCCGCTCCAGGCGCAGCTGCTCCACCTCCTGCCGGGAGGGCGACGCGCTCGGACCCCCGCCCCGCGGAGGTGGGGGGCTGCTGCGGGGCCGGGGGGGGGGTGCCCCGAGGGGCCACGAAGCGGCTGTGCAGCTCTAAAGCGGCCGTGAGGGGGCAGCCGGGGGGCTGCGGAGGGGCCGGGGGGGGGGTGGTAGGGCCACGGGGCAGCTATGGAGATGTGGGGAACGTGGAGGGGCTGCGGGGGTGCTGTGGGGTGGCTGTGGGGCTATGAAGGGGACGGGGGGGGCGGCCAAGGGGCAGCTGTGGGGCTGCAGAGGGGCCGGGGGGCAGCAGAGGGGCCAGGGGGGCAGCCATGGGGCTGTGGAGCGGCTGGGGGGCAGCTGTGGGGCTGCAGAGGGGCCGGGGGGCAGCAGAGGGGTCAGGGGGCAGCTGTAGAGCTGCAGAGAGGCCAGGGGGCAGCCATGGGGCTGTGGGGTGGCCGGGGGGCAGCTGTGGGGCTGCAGAGAGGCCGGGGGGCAGCTGTGGGGCTGCAGAGAGGCCGGGGGGGTGGCTGTTGGGGCTGCAGAAGGGCCGGGGGGCAGCTGTGGGGCTGCAGAAGGGCCGGGGGGCAGCTGTGGGGCCGGGGGGCAGCTGTGGAGCTGAGGAGGAGCAGGGGGGCAGCCATGGGGCTGTGGGGCAGCCGGGGGGGCAACTATGGAGCTGCAGTGGGGCCGGGGGGGCAGCCGTGGGGCTGCGGGGTGGCCGGGGGGCAGCTGTGGGGCTGCAGAGGGGCCGGGGGGCAGCTGGGGGTCAGGGGGCTGCGGAGGGGCCGTGGAGGGGCTGGGGGGCAGCTGTGGGGCTGCGGAGGGCGTGGGGGCCAGCTGGGAGGTGGCTGTGGGGCTGCAGGGGGGCTGTGGAGGGGCTGGGGGGCTGCTGTGGGGCCGGGGGGAGCCAGGGGGTGGCCGGGGGGGCAGCTGGGGGGCTGCTGTGGGGCCGGGGGGCAGCCGGGGGGTGGCCGGGGGGGCAGCTGGGGGGCGGCCGGGGGGGCAGCCAGGGGGTGGCCGTGGGGCTGCAGGGGGGCTGTGGAGGGGTTGGGGGGCAGCTGGGAGGGCCGTGGAGGGGCTGTGGGGCAGCCGGGGGGAGCCAGGGGGTGGCCAGGGGGCAGCTGTGGGGCCAGGGGGCAGCTGGGGGGCGGCCGGGGGGCTGTGAAGGGGCTGCAGAGGGCCCGGGGGGCGGCTGGGGGGCAGCTGGGGGGCTGTGAAGGGGCTGCAGAGGGCCCGGGGGGCGGCCGGGGGGCAGCTGGGGGGCTGTGAAGGGCCCGGGGGGCGGCCGGGGGGCGGCCGTGGGGCAGCCGTGGGGCAGCACCTGCAGGTAGGCCAGGTGATACTCCAGCAGGGCCTGGGCGTTGCTGATGTTCTCCCGCGTCCCCACGAAGATGAAGGGCACCATCCCCTGGTGGGGGGGGGGAATGGGGCTGGGGGGGGGGGGCACCAGCCCCCCCGAAACCCCCCGGGACCCCCAAACCCTTCCCAAGACCCACAGCCCCCCAGCGACCCCCCCCCCCCCCGCGCGGACCCCCAGGGCCACCGCCAGCGTCTCGGCAACCCCCAAACTGTCTCCCCGGCACCCTAGGGACCCCCGAACCGCCCCCCCAGACCCCTTCAGCCCCCCCCGGCACCCTGGGGACCCCCAAACCACCCCCCAGATCCCCCCCAGCACCCCGGGGACCCCCAAACCACCCCCCAGCACCCCCAGGGACCCCCAAATCGCCCCCCAGCCCCCCCCAGCACCCCGAGGACCCCTGAACCCCCCCCAGCACCCTGGGGACCCCCAGGGACCCCCGCACCACCCCCCCCCAGCACCCCGAGGACCCCTGAACCCCCCCCCAGCCCCCTGGGGACCCCCAAACCGCCCCGCCAGCACCCCGAGGACCCCTGAACCCCCCCAGCACCCTGAGGACCCCCAAACCGCCCCGCCAGCACCCCGAGGACCCCTGAACCCCCCACCAGCACCCTGGGGATCCCCAGGGACCCCCATACTGCCCCCCCCAGCACCCCGAGGACCCCTGAACCCCCCCCAGCCCCCTAGGGACCCCCAAACCGCCCCGCCAGCACCCCGAGGACCCCTGAACCCCCCCACCAGCACCCTGGGGATCCCCACACCGCCCCCGCCAGCACCCCGAGGACCCCTGAGCCCCCCCCAGCACCCTGGGGATCCCCAGGGACCCCCAAACCGCCCCCCCCAGGCCCCTGGGGACCCCTGAACCGCCCCCCCAGCCCCCTGGGGACCCCTGAACCACCCCCCCAGCACCCCGAGGACCCCTGAACCCCCCCCCAGCACCCTGGGGATCCCCAGGGACCCCCAAACCACCCCCCCAGCCCCCCGAGGACCCCCTCGCCGCCCCCCGGCCCCGCTCACCTCCTCCCGCGGGTTCCTCTTGTCGTTGTCGCCCTCCACCCGCACCCGCACGACGCCCGACTTGTCCACGATCTCCTGGATCACCTTCCCGTTCTTCCCGATCACCTTCCCTGCGCGGGCCGGGGCCGGCGTTTCGGGTCGGGGGGGCGAGGAAGGGGGTCACCCCCCCCCCCCCCCAAACCCCCCCATCACTCACCGACCAGCCCGCGCGGCACCTGCACCGAGTCCTCGGAGAACTCCAGGTAGCTGCGGGCCTGCCGGCACGCCTCGGGGCTCTGCGGCGGGGCGGAGGGGCTCAGCACCGGCCCCCCCCCCCAAACACCCCGGCGTGCGCCCCCCCCCTCGCCCCCAACCACCTCGCCGTAGATGCGGAAGGTGCAGGTGGCCTCGTCCAGCTCGATGGCGGTGACGCCGGGCACCTTGCGCGCCTGCTGGATGTTGGCGCCGTGCGTGCCGATGGCCAAGCCCATGAGGTCCTCCCGCACGCCGAACTCCTCCTGGAAGGCCGAGGCCAGCTGCTTGCTGGTCTGCGGGGAGGGGGACGGCGGCAGGGGGGGGGACAGGGCAGCGGGGTGAGCGGGACCGCCGCCGGCACCCGCCGCCGCCCGCCGCCCGCCGCCGCGCTCACCTCCAGGTGCTTGGTGGCCTCCTCGTTGCGCGACATGAGCATGAGCTTGGTGCGCAGGCTGCGCAGGTGCATGTCGCCCAGCAGCGCCGCCCGCTTCACCGTCGCCTCGCTGGTGGCCTGCGCGGGACGGCCGGGTGGGTGGGGGGACGCGGGGAGGGGGGGGACGCGGCGGTTGGGGGGGGGGGGACACGGAGGCTCACCAGGATGCAGAGCTCGCTGCTGGCCGCCTTGAGGAAGACGCAGTCGGCGCCCACCCCTCGCTTGAACTCCTTGTGCGCGCTCTCGTTGGAGCACCTGCGGGGGGGGGGGGCTGCTGGGGGGGGGGTGCGACCCCCCCATCCCCAGGCTGACCCCCATCTGCCGGGGGGGGGGGCTGTGATCCCCCCAGCCTGACCCCGACCTGCTGGGATGGGCTGCGACCCCCCTGCTCCGATCCCCACCCGCTGCTGGGGGGCTGCGACCCCCCCAGCCTGACCCCCACCTGCCGGGGGGGGCTGCAACCCCCCCAGACTGACCCCCACCTGCTGGGATGGGCTGCGACCCCCCCCTGCTCCGATCCCCACCCGGTGCTGGGGGGCTGCGACCCCCCCAGCCTGACCCCCACCTGCCGGGGGGGGGGGCTGTGATCCCCCCAGCCTGACCCCGACCGGCTGGGATGGGCTGCGACCCCCCTGCTCCGATCCCCACCTGCCGGGGGGGGCTGCGACCCCCCCAGCCTGACCCCCATCTGCCGGGGGGGGGGTGGGATCCCCCCAGCCTGACCCCCACCTGCTGGGATGGGCTGTGACCCCCCCCGCTCCGATCCCCACCCAGTGCTGGGGGGCTGCAACCCCCCCAGGCTGACCCCCACCTGCTGGGATGGGCTGCGACCCCCCTGCTCCGATCCCCACCCGCTGATGGGGGGCTGCGACCCCCCCAGCCTGACCCCCATCTGCCGGGGGGGGGGTGGGATCCCCCCAGGCTGACCCCCACCTGCTGGGATGGGCTGTGACCCCCCCCCGCTCCGATCCCCACCCAGTGCTGGGGGGCTGCGACCCCCCCAGGCTGACCCCCACCTGCTGGGATGGGCTGCGACCCCCCCTGCTCCGATCCCCACCTGCCGGGGGGGGCTGCGCCCCCCCCAGCCTGACCCCCACCTGCCGGGGGGGGGGGCTGTGATCCCCCCAGCCTGACCCCCACCTGCTGGGATGGGCTGCGACCCCCCCGCTCCGATCCCCACCCGCTGCTGGGGGGCTGCGACCCCCCCAGGCTGACCCCCACCTGCCGGGGGGGGGGGCTGCGATCCCCCCAGCCTGACCCCCACCTGCCGGGGGGGGGGCTGCGACCCCCCTGCTCCAACCCCCACCCGCTGCAGGAGGGTCCCTGCCCCAGACGGGCATCGGGGGGGTGGGCAGAGCCCCCCCCCACCCGCTGCAGGAGGGTCCCTGCCCCAAACGCTGCCCCAGACGGGCATGGGGGGGGTGGGCAGAGCCCCCCCCACCCGCTGCAGGAGGGTCGCTGCCCCAGACACTGCCCCAGACGGGGGAGTGGGCAGAGCCCCCCCCACCCGCTGCAGGAGGGTCCCTGCCCCAGACACTGCCCCAGACGGGGGAGTGGGCAGAGCCCCCCCCACCCGCTGCAGGAGGGTCCCTGCCCCAAACGCTGCCCCAGACGGGCGTCGGGGGGGTGGGCAGAGCCCCCCACCCGCTGCAGGAGGGTCCCTGCCCCAAACGCTGCCCCAGACGGGCATGGGGGGGGTGGGCAGAGCCCCCCACCCGCTGCAGGAGGGTCCCTGCCCCAAACGCTGCCCCAGACAGGGGGCGGGGGGGGTGGGCAGAGCCCCCCACCCGCTGCCCCCCACTCACGCCTCCTTGAGGTCCTCGGGCACGGCCAGGCTGTACTTGAAGAACGTGGCCTTGGTGGCCTCGCGGTTGGGGTTGATGGGCCGCAGGCGCTCCAGGGTGACGATCTCGTTGTAGGTGGCGTCGCAGGCGGCGTACTCGATGACGTAGAACTGCGGGGCGGCGGGGGCGAGGGCTGGGACCCCCCCCGGCGGCCCGCGCCCAGGCCCCGGCCCCCCCGCCTCGCCCCACTTACGTCGCCCTTCATCATGCGCACGCGGGCCAGCCACCAGCCGCACGGCTCGTGCTCGTTGGCGCGCGAGTAGACCTGGCCGGAGGAGAGGTCGGCGTCAGCGGGGCCGCGCCGTGGGGCCGGGGCCGCGCCGTGGGGCCGGGGCCGCCGCCGGACGCCCCCCCGCTCACCTCCACCTCGTCGCCCTCCGCGATCTCCTTGCTGTAGTCGGCCGGCGGGGGCAAGCGGACGTCGCCGAAGGGGATCTGCCGCTCCGGCTGCCAGCTGCCGCGGGGAAGAGCGGCGGGGTGAAGGCGGGAGGGCGGGCGGGGGGCCGCCCTCGCCCCCCCCCACCCCCCGCCTCGCCCCGGCTCACTTGTTCTCGAAGGCGATGGTCACCGAGTCCTCGTGCACGTCGCGGACGAAGCCCTGCGGGGCGCAGAGCGGCGTCGGCCTCGGCCGCCCGCCGAAACCCCGCGCAAACCTGATGTGTCATCGCCCGGCCCCGGGCGCCGCCGCCGCCGGGGACCCAGGCGTCCGGGCGGGTAGGGTTACCGACCTCACCTCTGGCCGCCGCGCCGCCGCCGGGTATTTTTAGCCTCGTCGAGCGGCTGCTGACTAAGGGGCCGCCGGGGAGGGGGCTGCGGACCCCCCCCTCTGCCCCCAGACCCCTCAGGGCCCCCCCTCCTCCCAAAGGCCCCTAGGAGATACCCCAATATTGCACACCCCCCCCCTCCCCAGGCCTTAGCACTGACCCCCTTCCCCCAAAGACCCCCCACCCCGAATCCAGTCAGTGCCCCCCAAGGCCCCTCTCCGCACGGAGCACCCCCTAAGTGCCCCCCCCGAGACCCCTCAGACATCCCCCAGCTCTCCCCAACCCCTCTCAGAGACCACCCCCCCTCCCAATTCCCCCCCAACAGCAGCCCTGTTCTCTCAGAGGCCCCCCAACCCCCCCCCCTCGAAGACCCCAAAAACGTGTCGGGCACCCCAAAATCTTCTCAGGGACCCCCAGAATCCCCTCAGAGACCCCTAAATGCGCCTTAGGCTCCCTAAGACCGCTCAGAGACCCCAAAAGGCCCCTCAGAGACCCCCCCCAGCTAAACATACACCTCAAAAGCCCCTTAGAGACCCTTAAAATACCCCTCAGAGATTCAATGTGCCCTACAGACTGCCCCAAAACCACTCCGAGACCCCCGTAACCCTATAGGCTCCCCAAAATCTCCTCAGAGGCCCCCAAACGCCCCTCAAAGATCCCTACATGCCCAGCAGGCTCCCCAGTCACCACTAGGCGACCCCAAGACGCCCCTCAGAGACCCCAAGACGCCCCACAAACTCTCCACTCACCATCCAAACACCCCCAAACGCCCCTCAGGAACCCCTTCACGCCCCTCAGGCTCCTCAAACGCTCTCAGAGACCCCAAAGTGCCCCTCATTGGGCCCCCAAACCCTTTGAGACCCCCTCAAATCCTCTCAGGTTCCCCCCAAACCCCTCAGAGACCCCCAAGTCCTCTCAGGGTCCCCTAAGGGCCCCTCAGAGATCCCCAAACGCCCCTCTGAAACCCCTACATGCCCCACAGACTCCTCAAATACTCTCAGAGGCCCCCAAACGCCCCTCATAGGGCCTCCAAGCCCCTTGAGTGGCCTCCAAATCTTCTCAGAGTCCCCAAAACACCCCTCAGAATGCCCCCAAAGGCCCCTCGGAGACCCTAAAACACCCCTCAGAGACCCCTAAGTCCTCTCAGGGTCCCCACAAACCTCTCAGAGACTCCAAAGGCTCCTCAGAGACCCTAAAACGCCCCTCAGAAACCCCCCAAGTCCTCCCAGGGTCCCCACAAACCTCTCAGAGACCCCAAAACGCCCCTCAGAGACCCCTAAGTCCTCTCAGGGTCACCATAAACCCCTCGGAGACCCCAAAACGCCCCTCAGAGACCCCTAAGTCCCCTCAGGGTCCCCACAAACCCCTTGAGACCCCAAAGGCTCCTCGGAGACCCCAAAACGCCCCTCAGAGACCCCTAAGTCCCCTCAGGGTCCCCCCAAACCTCTCAGTGACCCAAAAAGCTCCTCAGAGACCCCCCAGTCCTCTCAGGGTCCCCCCAAAGGCCCCTCAGAGACCCCCAAGTCCCCTCAGGGTCACCATAAACCCCTCGGAGACCCCAAAGGCTCCTCAGAGCCCCTAAAAAGCCCCTCGGAGACCCCCAAGTCCCCTCAGGGTCACCATAAACCCCTCGGAGACCCCAAAGGCTCCTCAGAGCCCCTAAAAAGCCCCTCGGAGACCCAAAACGCCCCTCGGAGACCCCCAAGTCCCCTCAGGGTCCCCCCAAAGGCCCCTCACAGGCACCGGAGCCGCCCCCCCCCCACCCCGGGCCCGCCCCGCCGCCCGCCTCACCTTGTAGAAGGCCCCGTTGGAGCCGCGCACCTCCACGGGCAGCCCGTCCATGGGCGCCGCTGCCGCCGCCGCCGCCGCCGCCGCCGCCCCGCCGCCGAGCAGAGCCCCGGCGGGGGCAGGCGGGGCCCCGGGCCGCGCGGGCTCCGCCACCGTGAGGCCGCGGGGGGACGGGGCCTGCTCCGACCGCGGCACCGGCACCGGCACCGGCACCGCCCGCCGCCGCCGCCGCCGCGCATGCGCCGCCGCCCGCCGCCGCCGCCGCCGGCCCGCACTGCGCCTGCGCCAACGGCCGCGCGCCGCCGCCCCGCCCCGCCCCGCCGTCGCTCAGAGCGGCCGGCCAATCCGCTCGCTCCTTCCCCCCCCTCCCCACCACTCCCCCTCCCACCTCGCCGCGCGCCGCCACCCCGCCCCACCTCGCCTCGGCCAATGGGAAGCCGCCGCGGCTACCCCACCCCCTCCCTCGCGCTCACCCCCCCCCTCCCGCCACCGCCCCGCCCCCTCCACCAATGAAACCGCGCCTCGCTCGGCTCGGCCCCGCCCCGCAGCCCCCCCCACTTTTTCCCCACCAATCCCCGAGAAGCCCCTCCCTTTAACCCCGCCCCTCCCCTTGCCTGACCCCACCCACCCACCCCCGCCTCGCCCCACCCCTCCCACCCGCCCCCACGTAAACCCCGCCGGCCAATCGGAAGCTCGCCGCGCTCCTCATTGGCTGCCAGAGGTGCCAGTCAAGCAAGGTGTCGCGCACGCGCCCCGCCCTTCGCGCCCCCCCCCCACCTTTCCCCCCTCCCCCCGCCGCGACGGGCCCAGGCGTCCGGGCCCACAGAGCAACCGGGCGCTCGTGACTCAGTTTATTCTCGCCTGCCCCGTAGCGATAATATTTCTATGCAAAATACTCTCATCTCGCCGCCGGGAAGGACCCCGGTTTGGTGGGGGGGGGGGGGGAGGAGGGAGGGGACCCCGGTATCCGGGGTGTCCCCCTCCCCCCCCCCCTCCGGAGGGGCCCCGGCGTCCGGGCGCCCTCGAGGGTCGGGAGAGGGGGGAAGGGGGGGGGGGCCTGGCCGCGCCCCCCCCCCGCCCCCCCCACTCCGCGCGTACAAATATAGAGATTATATGTACAAAAACTCGAGTCCAAAGACGGCGGTCGGACCGACCCCCCCCCCCCCAACCTTGGCCGTCGCAGCCCCCCCCCACCCCCGGACGCCGGGGCCCCTTTTTTTTTGGAGGGGGGGGCCCTCCTTTACCGCCCCCCCCCCCAGCCCTTCGCCGAGGCTGGGAGGGGGTGGAGGGGGGGGGGTCCCGAGCGGCCGCCGCCGGGGGTCCGGGCCGGGGGTCCGGCCGCCACCGGAGTGCGTTGGGGGTGGGGGGGGGGCGTGTGGGCGCCCCCCGCCCCTAGAGTCTCTCGCGGGCCGGCACCCAGATGTAGGGTCCCGAGAGCTCCTCGATGACCCGCTTCACCTTGTGGTAGATCTCCTCGAAGCTGTCGCCCTCCACCATGGCTGCGGGCGGCGGATGGGGGTCAGCGTTTGGGGGCGGGGGGGGTAGGGGGGGGGTCCGTGGGCCCCCATGGGGCGGCTGGGGGTCCCCAGGGGTCGTGGAGGGTCCCCAAGGGGCGGTTGGGGGGTCCCAAGGGTCGTGGGGGGTCCCCAGGGGGTGACTGCGGGGGTCCCCAGGGGTCGTGGAGGGTCCCCATGGGGCGGCTGGGGGTCCCAGGGGCGGTTGGGGGGCCCCAAGGGTCATGGGGGGTCCCCAAGGGGCGACTGGGGGGTTCCCCAGGGGTCGTGGGGGGTCCCCATGGGGCAGCTGGGGGTCCCCAGGGGTCGTGAAGGGTCCCCAAGGGGCTGTTGAGGGGCCCCAAGGGTCGTGGGGGGTCCCCAAGGGGCGACTGGGGGGGTCCCCAGGGGTCGTGGAGGGTCCCCATGGGGCGGCTGGGGGTCCCCAGGGGTCGTGGAGGGTCCCCAAGGGGCAGTTGGGGGGCCCCAAGGGTCGTGGGGGGTCCCCAGGGGGTGACTGGGGGGGTCCCCAGGGGTCATGGAGGGTCCCCATGGGGCAGCTGGGGGTCCCAGGGGTCGTGGAGGGTCCCCAAGGGGCGGTTGGGGGGCCCCAAGGGTCGTGGGGGGTCCCCAGGGGTCGTGGAGGGTCCCCATGGGGCAGCTGGGGGTCCCCAGGGGTCATAGGGGGTCCTCATGGGGAAGCTGGGGGTTCCCAAGGGTCCTGGGGGGCAGCTGTGGATCTCCAGGGGTTGGCCATGGGTCCCCATGGGGCGGCTGGGGGGTCCCCAGGGGTCGTGAAGGGTCCCCAAGGGGCTGTTGAGGGGCCCCAAGGGTCGTGGGGGGTCCCCAGGGGGTGACTGGGGGGGTCCCCAGGGGTCGTGGAGGGTCCCCATGGGGCAGCTGGGGGTCCCAGGGGTCGTGGGGGGTCCCCAAGGGGAGTCTGGGAGTCCCCAGGGGGTGACTGGGGGGGTCCCCAGGGGTCGTGGAGGGTCCCCATGGGGCAGCTGGGGGTCCCCAGGGGTCATAGGAGGTCCTCATGGGGAAGCTGGGGGTTCCCAAGGGTCCTGGGGGGCAGCTGTGGATCTCCAGGGGTTGGCCATGGGTCCCCATGGGGCAGCTGGGGGTCCCAGGGGTTGTGAGGGGTCCTGCACAGGTGGCCATGGGTCCCCATGGGGTAGCTGGGGGTCCCCAGAGGTCGTGGAGTGTCCCCATGGGTCCCCATTGGGCAGCTGGGGGTCCCCAGAGCTCATGGAAGGTCCCCCATTGGGTGGCCGTGGGTCCCCATGGGGTGGCAGAGGGTCCCCAGGGGTCATGGAGGGTCGCTGTGGGTGGCCATGGGTCCCCATAGAGCAGCTGGGGGGCCCCACGGGTCTTGGGAGTCCCTGGTGGGGCAGCTGGGGGTCCCTTTGGGTCCTGGGGGGCAGCTGTGGATCTCCAGGGGTTGTGGAGGGTCCCCATGGGGCAGCTGGGGGTCCCCAGGGGTCGTGGAAGGTCCCCCAGAGGTGGCCATGGGTCCCCATGGGACGGCTGGGGGTCCTCAGGGTTGGTTCAGGGTGGCCGTGGGTCCCCACGGTCAGTCAGGGGCAGCTGTGGGGCAGCCGTGGGGCAGCTGGGGGCAGCCGTGGGTCCCCGGGGTCGGCCGGGGGTGGTCGTGGGGCGGCCGTGGGTCCCCGGGGTCGGCCGTGGGGTGGCCGTGGGGCGGCCGTGGGTGGTCGTGGGTCCCCGGGGGCGGCCGTGGGGCGGTTGTGGGTCCCCGGGGGCAGCCGTGGGGCGGCCGTGGGTCCCCGGGGTCGGCTGGGGGTGGTCGTGGGGCGGCCGGGGGTCGGCCGGGGGTGGTCGTGGGGCGGCCGTGGGTGGTCGTGGGTCCCCGGGGTCGGCCGGGGGTGGCCGTGGGGCGGCCGTGGGTGGTCGTGGGTCCCCGGGGGCGGCCGGGGGCGGCCGTGGGGCGGTTGTGGGTCCCCAGGGGCAGCCGTGGGGCGGCCGTGGGTCCCCGGGGTCGGCTGGGGGTGGTCGTGGGGCGGCCGGGGGTCGGCCGGGGGTGGTCGTGGGGTGGCCGTGGGTGGTCGTGGGTCCCCGGGGTCGGCCGGGGGCGGCCGGCGGTGGTCGTGGGTCCCTGGGGGTGGTCGTGGGGCGGCCGTGGGTGGTCGTGGTCCCCGGGGGCGGCCGTGGGGCGGCCGTGGGTCCCCAGGGTCGGCCGGGGGTGGTCGTGGGTTGGTCGGGGGCAGCCGTGGGGCGGCCGTGGGTCCCCGGGGTCGGCCGGGGGTGGTCGTGGGGCGGCCGTGGGGCGGCCGTGGGTCCCCGGGGTCGGCCGGGGGTGGCCGTGGGGCGGCCGTGGGGCGGCCGTGGGGCGGCACGCACCCGAGAAGCACTCGGTGAACTCCTGCTCCAGCTTGGTGGCCCGGTCGAAGGCCTTGCGCGCCTGCTCCTCCGTCACCCGCTTGCTGATCTCCCTGCGGCACCCCGGGGCTGCCACCGGCCCCGCCCCCTGCCCGGGCCACGCCCCCTGCCCGGGCCCCGCCCCCTGCCCGGGCCACGCCCCCTGCCCGGGCCACGCCCCCTGTCTAGAACCTGCACCCCGCCTGAGCCCTGCCCAGGCCCCGCCCACCGCCTGGGCCCCGCCCCACCCCCGGCCCAGACCACTCCCCCTGCCCGGGCCCCGCCCCCTGCCCGAGTCCCACCCCCTATCTAGGCCCTGTGCCCCGCCTGAGCCCTGCCCAGGCCCCGCCCTCTTCCTAGGCCCTGCCCCCTGCCTGGGCCCCGCCCCCTATCCGGGCCCCGCCCCTGCCCAGATCCTGCCCCCTTGCCCGGACCACGCCCCCGAACCCCACGAGGCCCCGCCCCCAGCCCGCTCTGCCCCAGCCCCCTCCCAGGGGGCGGAGACACCCAGGCCCAAAGCCCCGCCCCCACACAGGCCCCACCCCCAGGCCCCTTCCACCCCCTTCCCCAGCTCTGCCCCCCACGCCCCAAGCCCCGCCCCTAACCCCCTCCTAGCAGGCTCCACCCCCCAGAAAGCTCTGCCCCAGCAGGCCCCGCCCCCAGCAAGCTCCACCTCCAGCAGGCTCCGCCCCCAGCAAGCCCCGCCCCCATCAGGCCCACGCCCCAGCAAGCTCCACCCCCAGCAGGCTCCGCCCCCCAGCAAGCCCCACCCCCAACTCCCAGGCCCTGCTCCCTCCCTCCCCAGCCTCACCCTTGCCCCCACCCCCTCCCTTGCCCCCGCCCCCCCGGCCGGCCCCGCCCCCCGGCCGGCCCCGCCCCCCGGCAGGCCCCGCCCCCCGGCTCACAGGACGTTCTCCAGGGACTTGGGGCGGATGAAGACGGCGATGGGGTGCAGCTGGGCCGCCTGGAGCCGCCGCACCGCGTTGGCCGACACGTCCAGGATGCAGTGCTTGCCCTGCCGCGGCAGCGCCCCGCCCCCCCGTGACGTCACCGCCCCCGCCGTGACGTCACCGCCCCCGCCGCCCCCGCCGCCCCGCTTGCGATGTCACCACCAGGCTGCTGGTGACATCACCGCCAGGTCCGTGACATCGCTGTGCCTGCCGCCCGCGCCGTCGCCACTCCGGCCACCCGTGACGTCACTGCCAGGCCTGTGACGTCACCGCCCCGCCGCCCGCGACGACCGCGCTGGGCCGACTGCGACGTCACCGCCCCGCCGCCTGTGACGTCACCGCCCCGCCACCCGGGAGGTCGGCGCCGGGCCGCCGGTGACGTCACCGCCAGGCCCATGACGTCACCGCCCCGCCGCCTGTGACGTCACCGCCCCGCCACCCGGGAGGTCAGCGCCGCGCCGCCTGTGACGTCACCGCCCCGCCACCCGGGAGGTCGGCGCCGGGCCGCTGGTGACATCACTGCCAGGCCCATGACGTCACCGCCGCGCTGCCTGTGACGTCACCGCCCCGCCACCCGGGAGGTCAGCGCCAGGCCGCCGGTGACGTCACCGCCAGGCCCGTGACGTCACCGCCGCGCCGACTGCGACATCACCGCCCCGCCACCCGGGAGGTCAGCGCCGGGCCGCCGGCGACGTCACCGCCAGGCCCGTGACGTCACCGCCGCGCCGCCTGTGACGTCACCGCCCCGCCGCCTGTGAGGTCAGCGCCGCGCCACCCGGGAGGTCAGCGCCAGGCCGCCGGTGACGTCACCGCCAGGCCCGTGACGTCGCCGCCCCGCCCCCCGTGAGGTCACGGCGCCGTCACCTGCTCGGCCACCTCGCGCACGGACTGGACGCTGGTGCCGTAGAGGTGGCTGTTGTACTGCCCGGCCTCGATGAACTTGTGGCCCTGGATGTCCTTCTCCATCTTGTCCCGCGAGGCCACGAAGTGGTAGTCGCGCCCGTCCACCTCGTAGTCCCGCTTGGGCCGCGTGGTGTCTGCGCGGGGCCGGGGTGGGGGCAGCGGGACGCGGGGACGCGGGGACGCGGGACGGGGACGCGGGGACACGGGACGGGGACATGGGATGGGGACACGGGACAGGGACACGGGGACGGGGACACGGGATGGGATAGGAGACAGGACGGGGACACGGGATGGGGACACAGGATGGGGACATGGGGACGGGGACACGGGGACGGGGACATGGGATGGGGACACGGGATGGGGACACGGGGACACGGGGACACGGGATGGGATAGGGGACAGGATGGGGACACGGGATGGGGACACAGGATGGGGAGATGGGGACAGGGACGGGGGATGCGGGACGCAGGACGGGGACATGGGATGGGGACACGGGATGGGGACGCAGAGATGGGACATGGGGACGGGATGGGGACATGGGGACGGGGACACGGGGACGGGGGATGCAGGACGCGGGATGGGGACATGGGGACAGGATGGGGACACGGAGATGGGACAGGAACGGGGGACGCGGGACAGGGGCATGGGGACAGGATGGGGACACACAGACGGGACGGGGATGGGGGACGGGCGGGGGGACGGGGACATGGGGACGGGATGGGATAGGGGACACAGGACAGGGACATGGGATGGGGACACGGGGACGGGACAGGGGACACGGGATGGGGACACGGGATGGGACAGGGGACACGGGGACAGGACAGGGACATGGGATGGGGACACGGGGACGGGACGGGGACACGGGATGGGGACATGGGGACAGGACAGGGGGCACGGGATGGGGACATGGGGACGGGATGGGGACACGGGGACAGGACAGGGGACACGGGATGGGGACATGGGACGGGATGGGGACACGGGGATGCAGGATGGGTGCCTGTCCTGGCACCTGTCCCCGTCCCTGTCACTGTCCCCATCCCCGTCCCCATCCCTGTCCCGGCCCTGTCCCCATCCCTGTCCCTGTCCTGGTGCCCGTCCTGGATCCCGTCCCCATCCCTGTCCCCATCCTGACGCTTGTCCCCATCCCTGTCCCCATCCCTGTCCCCGTCCTGGTGCCTGTCCTGGTGCCCGTCCCTGTCCCCATTCCCGTCCTGGTGCCTGTCCCTGTCCCCATCCCTGTCCCTGTCCTGGTGCCCTTCCTGGATCCCGTCCCCGTCCCTGTCCCCATCCTGACGCTTGTCCCCATCCCTGTCCCCGTCCTGGTGCCTGTCCTGGTGCCCGTCCCCATCCCGGTGCTTGTCCCCATCCTTGTCCCCTGTCCTGGCACCCGTCCCGTCCCCGTTCCTGTCCCCATCCCCATCCCTGTCCCATCCTCGTTCCCGTCCCTGTCCCCATCCCCGTCCCTGTCCCCATCGTTGTCCCTGTGCCCGTCCCCATCACTGTCCCCATCACTGTCCCCATCTGTGTCCCCATCCCTGTCTCCGTCCCCATCGTTGTCCCCGTCCCCATCCCCGTCCCCATCCCCATCACTGTCCCCATCCGTGTCCCCGTCCCCGTCGCTGTCCCCGTCTCCATCCCCATCCCTGTCCCCATGCCCGTCCCCGTCCCCATCGTTGTCCCCGTGCCCATCCCCGTCCCCATCCCCATCACTGTCCCCATCCGTGTCCCCGTCCCCGTCGCTGTCCCCGTCTCCATCCCCATCCCTGTCCCCATGCCCGTCCCCGTCCCCATCGTTGTCCCCGTGCCCATCCCCGTCCCCATCCCCATCACTGTCCCCATCGTTGTCCCCGTCCCCGTGTCCCCGTGTCCCCGTCTCCATCGCTGTCCCCATCCCCATCCGTGTCCCCGTCCCCGTCGCTGTCCCCGTCCCCGTGTCCCTGTCCCCATCCCCGTCCCCATCACTGTCCCCATCGTTGTCCCCATCCCCATCTCCATCGCTGTCCCCGTCCCCGTCCCCATCCGTGTCCCCGTCGCTGTCCCCGTCCCCATCCGTGTCCCTGTCCCCGTCCGTGTCCCCGTGCCCGTCGCTGTCCCCGTGCCCGTCCGTGTCCCCGTCCCCGTCCCCGTGCCTGTCGCTGTCCCCGTCCCCATCCCCGTCTCCATCGCTGTCCCCGTCCCCGTCCGTGTCCCCGTGCCCGTCACTGTCCCCGTGTCCCCGTCGCTGTCCCCGTCCCCATCCGTGTCCCCGTCCCCGTCGCTGTCCCCGTCCGTGTCCCCGTGCCCGTCGCTGTCCCCGTGCCCGTCCGTGTCCCCGTCCCCGTCCCCGTGCCTGTCGCTGTCCCCGTCCCCATCCCCGTCTCCATCGCTGTCCCCGTCCCCGTCCGTGTCCCCGTGCCCGTCACTGTCCCCGTGTCCCCGTCGCTGTCCCCGTCCCCATCCGTGTCCCCGTCCCCGTCGCTGTCCCCGTCCGTGTCCCCGTGCCCGTCGCTGTCCCCGTGCCGGCGCTCACGGGGGACGCAGGAGCCGAACTTGTCGGGGAACTCGGAGAGCAGGTCGTCGTTGACGCGGTCCTTGGTGGGGCCCAGGATGATGATGGGCCGGGCGTAGTGCACTGCGAGCAGCCAGCGTCGGCGGCGGGCCCCGGCGTCCGGGCCCCCCGCCGCCCGGGCCCCTTCCGCCCCTCACCTTCCATCTGCGTCACCGTCTCGTAGCTCAGCACCGCGTCCTCCCGCCCTGCGGGGACACCCGGCGTCACCCCCCGCGCCCCGCGTCCCTGGGGGCCCCGGCGTCCGGGGGGACTCCGCGTCCGGGAGGACTCCACGTCCCCGGGGGCCCCGGCGTCCGGGAGGGCCCCGCTCCCTGCCCCGCGTCCCTGGGGGCCCCGGCGTCCGGGGGGCCCCGGCGTCCGGGGGGACCCCGCTCCCCGCCCCGCGTCCCCGGGGGCCCCGGTGTCCGGGGGGACCCCGCTCCCCGCCCCGCGTCCCTGGGGGCCCCGGTGTCCGGGGGGCCCCGGCGTCCGGGGGGACCCCGCTCCCCGCCCCGCGTCCCCGGGGGCCCCGGTGTCCGGGGGGACCCCGCTCCCCGCCCCGCGTCCCTGGGGGCCCCGGCGTCCGGGGGGACCCCGCTCCCTGCCCCGCGTCCCTGGGGGCCCCGGCGTCCGGGGGGACTCCGCGTCTCCGGGGGCCCCGGCGTCCGGGAGGGCCCCGCTCCCTGCCCCGTGTCCCTGGGGGCCCCGGCGTCCGGGGGGACTCCGCGTCTCCGGGGGCCCCGGCGTCCGGGGGGACCCCGCTCCCTGCCCCGCGTCCCTGGGGGCCCCGGTGTCCGGGGGGCCCCAGCGTCCGGGGGGACCCCGCTTCCCGTCCTGCGTCCCTGGGGGCCCCGGCGTCCGGGGGGACCCCGCTCCCCGCCCCGCGTCCCTGGGGGCCCCGGCGTCCGGGAGGGCCCCAGCGTCCGGGGAGACTCCGCGTCTCCGGGGGCCCCGGTGTCCGGGGGGGCCCCAGCATCCGGGAGGACTCCGTGTCTCTGGGGGCCCCGGCGTCCGGTGGGACCCCGCTCCCCGCCCCACGTCCCTGGGGGCCCCGGCATCCGGTGGGACCCCGCTCCCCGCCCCACGTCCCTGGGGGCCCCGGCGTCCGGGTGGGAGAAGCCGCCAGAAGGAGCAGGCAGAGCAGGGCAGGGGAAGGGACAAGCACAGGCAGAGGGACAGGCGGAGGCACAGGCGGAGGCACAGGCGGAGGAGGGCGGGGAGCAGCACCCACCTTGCGAGCCCGATCCGGGGACCCGGTCCTGGGCGCAGGGGGGAGACGACAGAAAGGAAAGAGAGAGAGTGAGAGAGGCCGGGGGGGGGGACGGGGGGGGGGGATGCGGCCCAGCCCGGCCTGGCCGCCCTCGTGCGACACGACGCCCCGTGCGACACCCTCGTGCGACACCCTCGTGCGACACAACGCCCCCGTGCGAGGCCCTCGTGCGACGCCGCGCTCACCTTGGCCTTTAGCCGCGTCCACTCGCGTCGCTCCACCCTGCGCGGAGAGAGGGCTCAGGCAGGACCCCCAGTGCCCCCCTACGTCCCCCAGTGCCCCCCAGTGCCCCCCAGTGCCCCCCTGCATCCCCCAGTGCGCCCCAGTGCCCTGCCACGTCCCCCAGTGCGCCCCAGTGCCCCCCCGTGTCCCCCTGTGTCCCCCAGTGCCCCCCGTCCCCCAGTGCGCCCCAGTGCCCCCCCGTGTCCCCCAGTGCCCCCCCACGTCCCCCAGTGCGCCCCAGTGCCCCCCATGTCCCCCTGTGTCCCCCAGTGCCCCCCCACGTCCCCCAGTGCGCCCCAGTGCCCCCCATGTCCCCCTGTGTCCCCCAGTGCCCCCCCACGTCCCCCAGTGCACCCCAGTGCCCCCCATGTCCCCCTGTGTCCCCCAGTGCCCCCCCACATCCTCCAGTGCCCCCCAGTGCCCTGCCATGTCCCCCAGTGCCCCTCGTGTCCCCCCGTGTCCCCCAGTGCCCCCCCATGTCCCCCAGTGCCCCCCGTGTCCCCCCGTGTCCCCCAGTGCCCCCCCCGCATCCCCCAGTGCCCCCCAGTGCCCTGCCATGTCCCCCAGTGCCCCCCGTGTCCCCCCGTGTCCCCCAGTGCCCCCCCATGTCCTCCAGTGCCCCCAGCACCCCCTAGTCCCTGCCCAGTGCCCCCCCAATGCCTCCCAGTCCCCTCCCAGCACCCTGCAGTGGCCCCCAGTCCCCCCCCAGCACCCCCAAGTGCCTCCCAGTTCCCTCCTAGCGCCCCCCAGTGGCCCCAGTCCCCTCCCAGCACCCCCCAGTGGCCCCAGGCCCCTCCCAGTCCCCTCCCAGCACCCCCAGTCCCCTCCTAGCGCCCCCCAGTGGCCCCCAGTCCCCTCCCAGCACCCCCCAGTGGCCCCAGGCCCCTCCCAGTCCCCCCAGTCCCCTCCCAGTGCCCCCAATGCCTCCCAGCACCCCCCCAATGCCTCCCAGTCCCCTCCTAGCGCCCCCCAATGCCTCCCACTCCCCTCCCAGTCCCCTCCCAGCACCCCCCAGTGCCTCCCAGTCCCCTCCTAGCGCCCCCCAGTGACTCCCAGTCCCCTCCTAGCAGCCCCCAAGGCCTCCCACTCCCCTCCCAGCACCCCCCAGTGGCCCCAGCCCCCTCCCAGTCCCCTCCCAGCACCCCCCAGTGCCTCCCAGTCCCCTCCCAGCACCCCCCAGTGGCCCCAGCCCCCTCCCAGTCCCCTCCCAGTGCCTCCCAGTCCCCTCCTAGCAGCCCCCAAGGCCTCCCAGTCCCCTCCCAGCACCCCCCAATGCCTCCCAGTCCCCTCCTAGCAGCCCCCAAGGCCTCCCACTCCCCTCCCAGCACCCCCCAATGCCTCCCAGTCCCCTCCTAGCGCCCCCCAATGCCTCCCACTCCCCTCCCAGTCCCCTCCCAGCACCCCCCAAGGCCTCCCAGTCCCCTCCCAGCACCCCCCAGTGGTCCCAGCCCCCTCCCAGTCCCCTCCCAGTGCCTCCCAGTCCCCTCCCAGCGGCCCCCAAGGCCTCCCAGTCCCCTCCCAGCACCCCCAGTGCCTCCCAGTCCCCTCCTAGCGGCCCCCAAGGCCTCCCAGTCCCCTCCCAGCACCCCCCAATGCCTCCCACTCCCCTCCCAGTCCCCTCCCAGCACCCCCCAGTGGTCCCAGCCCCCTCCCAGTCCCCTCCCAGTGCCTCCCAGTCCCCTCCCAGCAGCCCCCAAGGCCTCCCACTCCCCTCCCAGCACCCCCCAGTGCCTCCCAGTCCCCTCCTAGCAGCCCCCAATGCCTCCCAGTCCCCTCCCAGCACCCCCCAGTGCCTCCCAGTCCCCTCCTAGCAGCCCCCAATGCCTCCCAGTCCCCTCCCAGCACCCCCCAGCACCCCCCCCGCCCCCCCGCCCGGCGGCCGCACCGGCGCTTGCTGGGCACGAAGCCGACGTCGTGGGCCTGCCCGTCGGGCAGCACGTGCCGCGCCTGCCACCACTCCTCGTCGGAGGCGTCGAGGACGTGCAGCACGTCGCCGAAGCGGAAGCTCAGCGCCTGGCTCAGGAAGCCGCAGTCCTTGGTCTTGTCGTAGTCAAAGAGCGCCCTGCCGGGGGGGGGGGAGGTCAGCATCCGTCCGCACACCCCCCCCCCAATAAAACCCCCCTCCCTCCGCAGCGGGGGGGGCCCCGGCGGCCGGCTCACCGGATGTAGAAGCCGCGCTTGGGGTTGCTGCGCAGCGAGGCCGTGCCCGAGCCCAGGCTGCTGCTCAGCAGCTGCTCCCGCAGGTCGTGGATCTTGGCCTCGAAGCGGCTGTACTCTGCGGGGGGGGGCGGGGGGGCGTCAGGCGGCCCCCCCGGCGGGGCCCCGGCGTCCGGGGGGGTCCCGCTGCACGGCCCGGGTACCTCACACACCCCCCCGGCGGGGCCCCGGCGTCCGGGGGGGTCCCGCTGCACGGCTCGGGCACCTCACACACCCCCCCGGCGGGGCCCCGGCGTGCGGGGGGGTCCCGCTGCACGGCCCGGGTACCCC
The DNA here is from genome assembly GCF_040807025.1 of Struthio camelus. NCBI lineage: Eukaryota > Metazoa > Chordata > Aves > Struthioniformes > Struthionidae > Struthio > Struthio camelus. The sequence continues at coordinate 60,249 of NW_027182614.1, forward strand.
CGACACCCCCCCGGCGGGGCCCCGGCGGCCGGGGGGGTCCCGCTGCACGGCCCGGGTACCCCCGACACCCCCCCGGCGGGGCCCCGGCGGCCGGGGGGGTCCCGCTGCACGGCCCGGGTACCCCCGACACCCCCCCGGCGGGGCCCCGGCGGCCGGGGGGGTCCCGCTGCACGGCTCGGGTACCCCCGACACCCCCCCGGCGGGGCCCCGGCGTCCGGGGGGGTCCCGCTGCACGGCCCGGGTACCCCCGACACCCCTCCGGCGGGGCCCCGGCGTGCGGGGGGGTCCCGCTGCACGGCCCGGGTACCCCCGACACCCCCCCGGTGGGGCCCCGGCGTCCGGGGGGGTCCCGCTGCACGGCTCGGGCACCTCACACACCCCCCCGGCGGGGCCCCGGCGTCCGGGGGGGTCCCGCTGCACGGCCCGGGTACCCCCGACACCCCCCCGGCGGGGCCCCGGCGGCCGGGGGGGTCCCGCTGCACGGCCCGGGTACCCCCGACACCCCCCCGGCGGGGCCCCGGCGGCCGGGGGGGTCCCGCTGCACGGCTCGGGTACCCCCGACACCCCCCCGGCGGGGCCCCGGCGTCCGGGGGGGTCCCGCTGCACGGCCCGGGTACCCCCGACACCCCCCCGGCGGGGCCCCGGCGGCCGGGGGGGTCCCGCTGCACGGCCCGGGTACCCCCGACACCCCTCCGGCGGGGCCCCGGCGTGCGGGGGGGTCCCGCTGCACGGCCCGGGTACCCCCGACACCCCCCCGGTGGGGCCCCGGCGTCCGGGGGGGTCCCGCTGCACGGCTCGGGCACCTCACACACCCCCCCGGCGGGGCCCCGGCGTCCGGGGGGGTCCCGCTGCACGGCCCGGGTACCCCCGACACCCCCCCGGCGGGGCCCCGGCGGCCGGGGGGGTCCCGCTGCACGGCTCGGGTACCCCCGACACCCCCCCGGCGGGGCCCCGGCGTCCGGGGGGGTCCCGCTGCACGGCCCGGGTACCCCCGACACCCCTCCGGCGGGGCCCCGGCGTGCGGGGGGGTCCCGCTGCACGGCCCGGGTACCCCCGACACCCCCCCGGTGGGGCCCCGGCGTCCGGGGGGGTCCCGCTGCACGGCTCGGGCACCTCACACACCCCCCCGGCGGGGCCCCGGCGTCCGGGGGGGTCCCGCTGCACGGCCCGGGTACCCCCGACACCCCCCCGGCGGGGCCCCGGCGGCCGGGGGGGTCCCGCTGCACGGCCCGGGCACCCCCGACACCCCCCCCGGCGGGGCCCCGGCGTCCGGGGGGGTCCCGCTGCACGGCCCGGGCACCCCCGACACCCCCCCGGCGGGGCCCCGGCGTCCGGGGGGGTCCCGCTGCACGGCCCGGGCACCCCCGACACCCCCCCGGCGGGGCCCCGGCGGCCGGGGGGGTCCCGCTGCACGGCCCGGGTACCCCCGACACCCCTCCGGCGGGGCCCCGGCGTCCGGGGGGGTCCTGCTGCACGGCCCGGGTACCCCTGACACCCCCCCCGGCGGGGCCCCGGCGTCCGGGAACGCCCCACTCCGCTCCACGCCCCCCGACACCCCCCGGGGCCCCGGCGTCCGGGGGGGGGGGCCCGCTCCACTCCACGCCCCCCCGACACCCCCCGGGGCCCCGGCGTCCGGGGAGGGGGGTCCAGCTCCGCTCCACGCCTCCCGACACCCCCCGGGGCCCCGGCGTCCGGGGAGGGGGGTCCCGCTCCGCTCCACGCCCCCCGACACCCCCCGGGGCCCCGGCGTCCGGGGACGCCCCGCTCCGCTCCACGCCCCCCGACACCCCCCGGGGCCCCGGCGTCCGGGGACGCCCCGCTCCGCTCCACGCCCCCCGACACCCCCCGGGGCCCCGGCGTCCGGGGACGCCCCGCTCCGCTCCACGCCCCCCGACACCCCCCGGGGCCCCGGTGTCCGGGAGGGGTCCCGCTCCGCTCCACGCCCCCCCGACACCCCCCGGGGCCCCGGCGTCCGGGGGGGGGGGCCCGCTCCACTCCACGCCCCCCCGACACCCCCCGGGGCCCCGGCGTCCGGGGAGGGGGGTCCAGCTCCGCTCCACGCCTCCCGACACCCCCCGGGGCCCCGGCGTCCGGGGAGGGGGGTCCCGCTCCGCTCCACGCCCCCCGACACCCCCCGGGGCCCCGGCGTCCGGGGACGCCCCGCTCCGCTCCACGCCCCCCGACACCCTCCCGGGGCCCCGGCGTCCGGGGACGCCCCGCTCCGCTCCACGCCCCCCGACACCCCCCGGGGCCCCGGTGTCCGGGAGGGGTCCCGCTCCGCTCCACGCCCCCCGACACCCCCCGGGGCCCCGGCGTCCGGGAGGGGGTCCCGCTCCGCTCCACGCCCCCCGACACCCCCCGGGGCCCCGGCGTCCGGGGGGGGGTCCCGCTCCGCTCCACGCCCCCCGACACCCCCCGGAGCCCCGGTGTCCGGGGGGGGGTCCCGCTCCGCTCCACGCCCCCCGACACCCCCGGGGCCCCGGTGTCCGGGGAGGGGGGTCCCGCTCCGCTCCACGCCCCCCGACACCCCCCGGGGCCCCGGCGTCCGGGGGGGTCCCCCTCCCCGCTCCACGCCCCCCGACACCCCCCGGGGCCCCGGCGTCCGGGGACGCCCCGCTCCACGCCACCCCGGGGACACCAGCGCTCCCCCCCCGCCCCCCCCCCGACCCAGGACGCCCCGTCTCACCCTCGGGCTTGTACTGGGCGATGATGGTGACGGTCTGGCCGGCGTTCTTGAGGGCCACGGCCGCCTGCTCGTGCGTGGCGCTGCGCAGGTCCACCCCGTTGACCTGGGGGCGCGCGGGCCGGCGTCACCGGGGTGCCGCCGGGCGCCCCGGCGGGGGGGGGGGGGTGACGCCGCCGCCGTCCCCACTCACCGAGAGGATCTGGTCGCCCTTGCGCAGCTCGCCGCTGAGGTCGGCCGGGCCCCCGGCCAGGATGAAGGAGATGAAGATGCCTTCGCCGTCCTCCCCCCCCACGATGTTGAAGCCGAGCCCCGTCGAGCCCCGGTGGATGACGATGCGCCGCGGCTCCCTGGGGACCAGGACGCCTGGGGACGCGGGGACAACCTGCCGCCCCCCTCCGCCGCCTTCCACCTCCACCCACCCTGGTGGACATCTCCTTGGGGACCCCCTGGGACACGGGGACGTCCCGGGGACATGGGAACACCTTGGGACGGCCCCTTGGGGACACGGAGACCCCACGGGATGTGGGGACACCTTGGGACAGCCCCTTGGGGACATGGAGGCTCCATGGGATGTGGGGACACCTTGGGACAGCCCCTTGGGGACACGGAGACCCCACGGGATGTGGGGACACCTTGGGACGGCCCCTTGGCGACACGGAGACCCCGTGGGACGTGGAGACACCTTGGGACGTGGAGACACCTTGGGACATCTCCTTGCAGATATCTTGGGGCCACGGGAACACCTTGGGACAGCCCCTTGGGGACACGGAGACCCCATGGGACGTGGGGACACCTTGGGACAGCCCCTTGGGGACACGGAGACCCCATGGGACGTGGGGACACCTTGGGACATCTCCTTGGGGATATCTTGGGGACACAGAAACACCTTGGGACGGCCCCTTGGGGACACGGAGACCCCATGGGATGTGGGGACGCCTTGGGACGTGGAGACACCTTGGGACATCTCCTTGCAGATATCTTGGGGACATGGGAACACCTTGGGACAGCCCCTTGGAGACATGGAGGCTCCATGGGACGTGGAGACACCTTGGGACGTGGGGACACCTTGGGACATCTCCTTGGGGATATCTTGGGGCCACGGGAACACCCTCGGACGGCCCCTTGGGGACATAGAGACCCCATGGGATGTGGAGACACCTTGGGACATCTCCTTGGGGATATCTTGGGGACACAGAAACACCTTGGGACGGCCCCTTGGGGACATGGAGGCTCCATGGGATGTGGGGACACCTTGGGACATCTCCTTGGGGATATCTTGGGGACACAGAAACACCTTGGGACGGCCCCTTGGCGACACGGAGACCCCGTGGGACGTGGAGACACCTTGGGACGTGGAGACACCTTGGGACATCTCCTTGCAGATATCTTGGGGCCACGGGAACACCTTGGGACAGCCCCTTGGGGACACGGAGACCCCATGGGATGTGGGGACACCTTGGGACAGCCCCTTGGGGACACGGAGACCCCATGGGACGTGGGGACACCTTGGGACATCTCCTTGGGGATATCTTGGGGACACAGAAACACCTTGGGACGGCCCCTTGGGGACACGGAGACCCCATGGGATGTGGGGACGCCTTGGGACGTGGAGACACCTTGGGACATCTCCTTGCAGATATCTTGGGGACATGGGAACACCTTGGGACAGCCCCTTGGAGACATGGAGGCTCCATGGGACGTGGAGACACCTTGGGACGTGGGGACACCTTGGGACATCTCCTTGGGGATATCTTGGGGCCACGGGAACACCCTCGGACGGCCCCTTGGGGACATAGAGACCCCATGGGATGTGGAGACACCTTGGGACATCTCCTTGGGGATATCTTGGGGACACAGAAACACCTTGGGACGGCCCCTTGGGGACACGGAGACCCCATGGGACGTGGGGACACCTTGGGATGTGGAGACACCTTGGGACATCTCCTTGGGGATATCTTGGGGACATGGAGACACCCTGGGACAGCCCCTTGGAGACATGGTGGCTCCTTGGGACATGGAGACTCCATGGTATGTAGAGACACCTTGGGACATCTCCTTGGGGATATCTTGGGGCCACGGGAACACCTTGGGATGGCCCCTTGGGGACACGGAGACCCCATGGGACGTGGGGACACCTTGGGACATCTCTTTGGGGATATCTTGGGGACACAGGAACACCTTGGGACAGCACCTTGGGGACACGGAGACCCCATGGGACGTGGGGACACCTTGGGACATCTCGGGGCCACGGAGACCGCCCCGTATGTCCCCCCGGGGCCAGCCGCTGGGGTCTCAGGGACGCGAGGAGGACGCCCCGCCGGGGGACGCCTACCTGGGCACGTCGTCGTCGGCCAGCAGGTCCTTGGGGCCGGGCGAGTAGCGGCGGGGCGAGGTGGGCGTCATGGCCGGCGGGAACTCGGGGCCCAGGTAGCCCTGGGGACCCAGCTCGCTGTCCAGGTGCTGCGAGTAGGCTGCGGGGCCGGCGGGGCCGGCGTGAGCGGGGCGCGGGGGGCCGCCGGGGGTCCCGCGTGCCCCCCGCCCGCCGCCCCGGCTCACAGCTGGTGACGTCGGGCGGCGCGTAGGCCTCGCCGAGGAAGGCGCCGGCCGGCTTGGCCACGCGCAGGTACACCACGTCGTAGGTGTTCTTGAGCGCCGCCACCGCGTCCTCGTGCATCACGTCCTCCAGGCTCACGTTGTTCACCTGCCGCCGCCGGCGCCGCCGTGGGGCCGGGCCGGGCGCCGCCGCCGCCCCACGCCAACCACCGCCCCACGCCAACCGCTGCCCCACGCCAACCGCCGGCCCCGCGCCAACCATCAACCCCACGCCAACCGCCAGCCCCACGCCAACCATCAACCCCACGCCAACCACCAACGCCACGCCAACCGCCGCCCCACGCCAACCGCCGGCCCCACGCCAACCATCAACCCCACGCCAACCCCGGCCCCACGCCAACCGCCGGCCCCACGCCAACCGCCGGCCCCGCGCCAACCGCCGGCCCCGCGCCAACCGCCGGCCCACGCCAACCGCCGGCCCTGGCCCCACGCCGGCCCCACGCCAACCATCAACCCCACGCCAACCGCCAGCCCCACGCCAACCGCCGCCCCGGCCCCACGCCAACCGCCGGCCCCACGCCAACCATCAACCCCACGCCAACCGCCGGCCCACGCCAACCGCCGGCCCCACGCCAACCATCAACCCCACGCCAACCGCCAGCCCCACGCCAACTGCCAGCCCCACGCCAACCGCCGGCCCCACGCCAACCGCCGGCCCCACGCCAACCCCGGCCCTGGCCCCACGCCGGCCCCACGCCAACCATCAACCCCACGCCAACCACCAGCCCCACGCCAACCGCCGCCCCGGCCCCACGCCAACCGCCGGCCCCACGCCAACCATCAACCCCACGCCAACCACGACCCCACGCCAACCACGGCTCCGGCCCCACGCCGGCCTGGCCCCACGCCAACCGCCGGCCCCACGCCAGCCCCACGCCGGCCCCAAGCCCCACGCCGGCCCCACACCAGCCCCAGGCCCCACGCCAGCCCCACGCCGGCCCCACGCCAGCCCCACGCCGGCCCCAGGCCCCACGCCAGCCCCACACCGGCCCCACGCCCCACACCAGCCCCACGCCGGCCCCAGGCCCCACGCCCCACGCCAGCCCCACGCCGGCCCCACGCTGGCCCCACGCCGGCCCCACGCCGGCCCCAGGCCCCACGCCGGCCCCACGCCGGCCCCACGCCGGCCCCACACCGGCCCCACGCCCCACGCCGGCCCCGCGCTCACGGCCAGGATCTTGTCGCCGATCTGCAGGCGCCCGTCCTTGTGCGCGGCGCCGCCCTCGATGACCTTGGTCACGTAGATGCTGTTGTCCCCCGGGATGTGCTGGTTGCCCACGCCGCCGGCGATGCTGAACCCCAGCCCTGCGCCGGCGGGGTCAGGGGGCGGGGCCTCGGGGGGGGCGGGGCCTCGGGGGGGCGGGGCCAGCCCCCTCTCCCCCCTCCCCACGGGTTTTGGGGGGGGGCCCAGGCTCCGAGGACAATTCAGGGGATCCCAGGGGACCCAGGGATCTGGGGGGGGGAGCCGGGCTCCAGGGGGGTCCTGGGAGGTCCCCAGTTCTGGGGGGATCCCCAGTTTGGGGGGGGTCCCCAGTTTTGGGGGTCCCTAGGAGCTGGGGAAGTCAGTTTGGGGGGTTCCTCGGTCTGGGAATCCCAAGTTTAGGGATCCCCCAGGTCTGGGAAGGGGGGGGGGCCTGGGCTTGGGGGTGCCCTGGGGGGGGGGCCTGGGCTTGGGGGTGCCCCGGGGGGGGGGTCCCAGCGGTCCCAGATTTGGGGGTCACAGGTTTCAGAAATCCCCAGATCCAGGGACACCCCAAGTCTGTGGGTGCCCCGGGGGGGTCCCGGGTCTGGGGGTGCCCCAGTGGGGTCCCAAAGGTCCCAGATTTGGGGCTCCCAGGTTTGGGAGACCCCCAGATCCAGGGACACCCCAGGTCTGGGGGTGCCATGGGGGGTCCCAGGTCTGCGGGTGCCCCGGGAGGGGGGGCTCCCGGGTCTGGGGGGTGCCCCGGTGGGGGTCCCACGTCTGGGGGTGCCCTGGGGGGGTCCCAAAGGGTCCCAGATTTGGGGCTCCCAGGTTTTGGGAGACCCCCAGATCCAGGGACACCCCAGGTCTGGGGGTGCCATGGGGGGGTCCCAGGTCTGCGGGTGCCCCGGGAGGGGGGGCTCCCGGGTCTGGGGGTGCCCCAGGGGGGTCCCACGTCTGGGGGTGCCCTGGGGGGGTCCCAAAGGGTCCCAGATTTGGGGCTCCCAGGTTTTGGGAGACCCCCAGATCCAGGGACACCCCAGGTCTGGGGGTGCCACGGGGGGGTCCCAGGTCTGCGGGTGCCCCGGGGGGGGGGGGTCCCGGGTCTGGGGGGTGCCCCGGGGGGGTCCCAGATCTGGGGGTGCCCGGGGGGGGGTCCCAAAGGATCCCAGATTTTGGGGCTCCCAGGTTTTGGGAGACCCCCAGATCCAGGGACACCCCAGGTCTGGGGGTGCCACGGGGGGTCCCAGATCTGGGGGTGCCCTGGGGGGGGGGGTCCCAAAGGATCCCAGATTTGGGGCTCCCAGGTTTTGGGAGACCCCCAGATCCAGGGACACCCCAGGTCTGGGGGTGCCACGGGGGGTCCCAGATCTGGGGGTGCCCTGGGGGGGGTCCCAGGTCTGGGGGTGCCCCGGGGGGGGGGTCCCGGGTCTGGGGGTGCCCCGGGGGGGTCCCGGGTCTGGGGGTGCCCCGGGGGGGGGTCCCAAAGGGTCCCAGATTTGGGGCTCCCAGGTTTTGGGAGACCCCCAGATCCAGGGACACCCCAGGTCTGGGGGTGCCACGGGGGGTCCCAGATCTGGGGGTGCCCTGGGGGGGGTCCCAGGTCTGGGGGTGCCCCGGGGGGGTCCCAGATCTGGGGGTGCCCCGGGGGGGTCCCAAAGGGTCCCAGATTTGGGGCTCCCAAGTTTTGGGAGACCCCCAGATCCAAGGACACCCCAGGTCTGGGGGTGCCATGGGGGGGTCCCGGGTCTGCGGGTGCCCCGGGGGGGGGGGGTCCCGGGTCTGGGGGGTGCCACGGGGGGGTCCCAGATCTGGGGGTGCCCTGGGGGGGGTCCCAAAGGATCCCAGATTTGGGGCTCCCAGGTTTTGGGAGACCCCCAGATCCAGGGACACCCCAGGTCTGGGGGTGCCACGGGGGGGTCCCAGGTCTGCGGGTGCCCCGGGGGGGGGGGTCCCGGGTCTGGGGGGTGCCCCGGGGGGGTCCCAGATCTGGGGGTGCCCGGGGGGGGGTCCCAAAGGATCCCAGATTTGGGGCTCCCAGGTTTTGGGAGACCCCCAGATCCAGGGACACCCCAGGTCTGGGGGTGCCACGGGGGGGGGTCCCGGGTCTGGGGGTGCCCTGGGGGGGGGTCGGGGGGGTCCCCGCTCACCTTTGGGCCCCTTGATGAGCTTCACCTCGACGACCTTCTCGGCCAGGGCCTTGCGGCGCATGACGTAGAGGCGGACGATGGCGCCGGCCTCCTTGAGGGCCTCCACGGCGGTGCTGTGCGTCACCTCCCGCACGTCCACGTCGTTCACGAAGAGGATGCTGTCGTTGACCCTGCGCCCGGCCCGCGCTCAGCCCCCGGCCCGCCCCCTCGTGCGAGGCCGTCGTGCGAGGCGGGATGGGATGGGACGGGGCGCCGCGGCGGAGATTCGCGGCCCCCAGCGCCTCGCACGGCCCCCGAGCACCTCGCACGGCCCCACGTGCCCCTGAGCACCTCGCACGCCCTCGCACGGCCCCACGTGCCCCCGTGTGGCCTTGCACGGCTTCGCACGGCCCCGAGGGCCTCGCACGGCCCCGAGCACCTTGCACGGCCTCGCACGGCCCCACGTGCCCCCGTGCGGCCTCGCACGGCCCCGAGCACCTCGCACGGCCTCGAGCACCCTTGCATGGCCTTGCACGGCTTCGCACGACCCTGAGCACCTCGCACGGCCTCGCACTCCCTTGCGCGGCCTTGCACGGCTTCGCACGGCCCCGAGCACCTTTGCATGGCCTCGCACGCCCTCGAGCACCTCGCACGGCCTCGCACGGCCCCGAGCACCTCGCCCGGCCCCGAGCACCTCGCATGGCCCCACGTGCCCCCGTGCAGCCTCGCACGCCCTCGCACGGCCCCGAGCACCTCGCACGCCCTTGAGCACCCTTGCACGCCCTCGCACGGCCTCGAGCACCTCGCACGGCCCCATGTGCCCCCCGTGCGGCCTCGCACGCCCTCGCACGGCCCCGAGCACCTCGCACGCCCTTGAGCACCTTGCATGGCCTCGCATGGCCTCGAGCACCTCGCACGGCCTCGAGCACCCTTGCACGCCCTCGCACGGCCCCGCATGGCTTCAGGCGGCCCCGAACACCTCGCACGGCCTCACACGGCCCCCAGCGGCCCCATACGGCCCCGAGCACCTCGTGTAACCTCGCACGGCCCCGCACACCCGCACACACACTCCGCACACCCTTGCACGGCCCCGCACACCCGCACACAGCCCCGCACAGCCGCACACACACACCGCACACCCTCGCACGGCCCCGCACACCCGCACACAGCCCCGCACAGCCGCACACACACTCCGCACACCCTCACGCAGCCCCGCACACCTCGAACAGTCACGCACACCCGTGCACACCCATGCACACCCCCTCACACCCCCATACACCCCCCGCACACCCGGCACACCCCCTCACACCTCCGCACGCCCCACACACCTCGTACACCCTCACACACCCCCCGCACACCTGCACAGCCCTGCACACCCAGCACACCCAGCACACCCGCACACCCTCGCACACCCGGCACACCTGGCACCCCCCCACACCCTCGCACACCCAGCACACCCTCCACGCACCCCCTTGCACACCCCGCACACCCGGCACACACCCTCACGCACCCCCCCCCACACCCCGCACACCCACACCCCGCACAACCTCACACCCCCGCGCACACACCCCGCGCACACCCTCGCACAGTCGCACAGCCCCGCACACCATCGCACACCCGCGCACCCCCGCGCGCACACCCCCGCGCACCCCCGCGCGCACACACCCTGCACCCCCGCGCACAGTCGCACCCCCGCGCACCCCCGCGCGCACCCTCGCGCAGTCGCACCCCGCGCACCCCCGCGCACCCCGCGCACCCCCGCGCACCCCGTACCGGAGCCGGCCGTCCTGGGCGGCGGCGCCGCCGGGGATGATCTTGGTGATGAAGATGCCGGGGTCGTCGCCCACGTGCGGGTTGTCGGTGCCGCCGGCGATGCTGAAGCCCAGCCCCGAGTTGCCCTGCCGCCCGCAGGCCGCCGTCAGCCGCGGGGGGGGGGCCGGGGGGGTCCCGGGGAGGGGTGGGGGGCCTGGCGGGGGGTCCTGGGGGGTCCCGGGGGGGTCCTAGTGGGTCCCGGGGGGTCCCAGGGGGGTCCCGGGGGGTGCCAGGGGGTCCCGGGGGGGTCCCGGGGGGTGGGGGTGCCAGGGGGGGTCCTGGGGGGGGTGCCAGGGGGTCCCAGGAGGGTGGGAGTGCCAGGGTGGGTCCCGGGGGGGGTCCCAGGGGGTCCCGGGGGGTCCCAGGAGGCTGGGGGTGCCAGGGGGGTGCCAGGGGGGGTCCCAGGGGGGTCCCAGGGGGGTGGGGGTGCCAGGGCGGTCCCGGGGGGGGTCCCACAGGGTGCCAGGGGGGTGGGGGTGCCAGG
>NW_027182615.1:0-63198 GCF_040807025.1 Struthio camelus
AACCCCTAACCCTAGCCCCTAACCCCTAACCCTAACCGCACCCTAACCCTAACCCTAACCCTAACCCTAACCCTAACCCTAACCCTAACCCTAACCCTACCCAACCCTAACCCTAACCCTAACCCTAACCCTAACCCTAACCCTAACCCTAACCCTAACCCTAACCCTAACCCTAACCCTAACCCTAACCCTAACCCTAACCCTAACCCTAACCCTAACCCTAACCCTAACCCTAACCCTAACCCTAACCCTAACCCTAACCCTAACCCTAACCCTAACCTAACCCTAACCCTAACCCTAACCCTAACCCTAACCCTAACCCTAACCCTAACCCTAACCCTAACCCTAACCTAACCCTAACCCTAACCCTAACCCTAACCCTAACCCTAACCCTAACCCTAACCCTAACCCTAACCCTAACCCTAACCCTAACCCTAACCCTAACCCTAACCCTAACCCTAACCCTAACCCTAACCCTAACCCTAACCCTAACCCTAACCCTAACCCTAACCCTAACCCTAACCCTAACCCTAACCCTAACCCTAACCCTAACCCTAACCCTAACCCTAACCCTAACCCTAACCCTAACCCTAACCCTAACCCTAACCCTAACCCTAACCCTAACCCTAACCCTAACCCCTAACCCTAACCCTAACCCTAACCCTAACCCTAACCCTAACCCTAACCCTAACCCTAACCCTAACCCTAACCCTAACCCTAACCCTAACCCTAACCCTAACCCTAACCCTAACCCTAACCCTAACCCTAACCCTAACCCTAACCCTAACCCTAACCCTAACCCTAACCCTAACCCTAACCCTAACCCTAACCCTAACCCTAACCCTAACCCTAACCCTAACCCTAACCCTAACCCTAACCCTAACCCTAACCCTAACCCTAACCCTAACCCTAACCCTAACCCTAACCCTAACCCTAACCCTAACCCTAACCCTAACCCTAACCCTAACCCTAACCCTAACCTAACCCTAACCCTAACCCTAACCCTAACCCTAACCCTAACCCTAACCCTAACCCTAACCCTAACCCAAGACCCTAACCCTAACCCTAACCCTAACCCTAACCCTAACCCTAACCCTAACCCTAACCCTAACCCTAACCCTAACCCTAACCCTAACCCTAACCCTAACCCCTAACCCTAACCCTAACCCTAACCCTAACCCTAACCCTAACCCTAACCCTAACCCTAACCCTAACCCTAACCCTAACCCTAACCCTAACCCTAACCCTAACCCTAACCCTAACCCTAACCCTAACCCTAACTAACCCTAACCCTAACCCTAACCCTAACCCTAACCCTAACCCTAACCCTAACCCTAACCCTAACCCTAACCCTAACCCTAACCCTAACCCTAACCCTAACCCTAACCCTAACCCTAACCCTAACCCTAACCCTAACCCTAACCCTAACCCTAACCCTAACCCTAACCCTAACCCTAACCCTAACCCTAACCCTAACCCTAACCCTAACCCTAACCCTAACCCTAACCCTAACCCTAACCCTAACCCTAACCCTAACCCCTAACCCTAACCCTAACCCTAACCCTAACCCTAACCCTAACCCTAACCCTAACCCTAACCCTAACCCTAACCCTAACCCTAACCCTAACCTAACCCTAACCCTAACCCTAACCCTAACCCTAACCCTAACCCTAACCCTAACCCTAACCCTAACCCTAACCCTAACCCTAACCCTAACCCTAACCCTAACCCTAACCCTAACCCTAACCCTAACCCTAACCCTAACCCTAACCCTAACCCTAACCCTAACCCTAACCCTAACCCTAACCCTAACCCTAACCCTAACCCTAACCCTAACCCTAACCCTAACCCTAACCCTAACCCTAACCCTAACCCTACCCTAACCCTAACCCTAACCCTAACCCTAACCCTAACCCTAACCCTAACCCTAACCCTAACCCTAACCCTAACCCTAACCCTAACCCCTTCCTCTAACCTAACCCTAACCCTAACCCTAACCCTAACCCTAACCCTAACCCTAACCCCTAACCTAACCCTAACCCTAACCCTAACCCTAACCCTAACCCTAACCCTAACCCTAACCCTAACCCCTAACCCTAACCCTAACCCTAACCCTAACCCTAACCCTAACCCTAACCCTAACCCTAACCCTAACCCTAACCCTAACCCTAACCCTAACCCTAACCCTAACCCTAACCCCTAACCCTAACCCTAACCCTAACCCTAACCCTAACCCTAACCCTAACCCTAACCCTAACCCTAACCCTAACCCTAACCCTAACCCTAACCCTAACCCTAACCCTAACCCTAACCCTAACCCTAACCCTAACCCTAACCCTAACCCTAACCCTAACCTCACCCTAACCCTAACCCTAACCCTAACCCTAACCCTAACCCTAACCCTAACCCTAACCCTAACCCTAACCCTAACCCTAACCCTAACCCTAACCCTAACCCTAACCCTAACCCTAACCCTAACCCTAACCTAACCCTAACCCTAACCCTAACCCTAACCCTAACCCTAACCCTAACCCTAACCCTAACCCTAACCCTAACCCTAACCCTAACCCTAACCCTAACCCTAACCCTAACCCTAACCCTAACCCTAACCCTAACCCTAACCCTAACCCTAACCCTAACCCTAACCCTAACCCTAACCCTAACCCTAACCCTAACCCTAACCCTAACCCTAACCCTAACCCTAACCCTAACCCTAACCCTAACCCTAACCCTAACCCTAACCCTAACCCTAACCCTAACCCTAACCCTAACCCTAACCCTAACCCTAACCTAACCCTAACCCTAACCCTAACCCTAACCCTAACCCTAACCCTAACCCTAACCCTAACCCTAACCCTAACCCTAACCCTAACCCTAACCCTAACCCTAACCCTAACCCTAACCCTAACCCTAACCCTAACCCTAACCCTAACCCTAACCCTAACCCTAACCCTAACCTAACCCTAACCCTAACCCTAACCCTAACCCTAACCCTAACCCTAACCCTAACCCTAACCCTAACCCTAACCCTAACCCTAACCCTAACCCTAACCCTAACCCTAACCCTAACCCTAACCCTAACCCTAACCCTAACCCTAACCCTAACCCTAACCCTAACCCTAACCCTAACCCTAACCCTAACCCTAACCCTAACCCTAACCCTAACCCTAACCCTAACCCTAACCCTAACCCTAACCCTAACCCTAACCCTAACCCTAACCCTAACCCTAACCCTAACCCTAACCCTAACCCTAACCCTAACCCTAACCCTAACCTAACCCTAACCCTAACCCTAACCCTAACCCTAACCCTAACCCTAACCCTAACCCTAACCCTAACCCTAACCCTAACCCTAACCCTAACCCTAACCCTAACCCTAACCCTAACCCTAACCCTAACCCCTAACCCTAACCCTAACCCTAACCCTAACCCTAACCCTAACCCTAACCCTAACCCTAACCCTAACCCTAACCCTAACCCTAACCCTAACCCTAACCCTAACCCTAACCCTAACCCTAACCCTAACCCTAACCCTAACCCTAACCCTAACCCTAACCCTAACCCTAACCCTAACCCTAACCCTAACCCTAACCCTAACCCTAACCCTAACCCTAACCCTAACCCTAACCCTAACCCTAACCCTAACCCTAACCCTAACCCTAACCCTAACCCTAACCCTAACCCTAACCCTAACCCTAACCCTAACCCTAACCCTAACCCTAACCCTAACCCTAACCCTAACCCTAACCCTAACCCTAACCCTAACCCTAACCCTAACCCTAACCCTAACCCTAACCCTAACCCTAACCCTAACCCTAACCCTAACCCTAACCCTAACCCTAACCCTAACCCTAACCCTAACCCTAACCCTAACCCTAACCCTAACCCTAACCCTAACCCTAACCCTAACCCTAACCCTAACCCTAACCCTAACCCTAACCCTAACCCTAACCCTAACCCTAACCCTAACCCTAACCCTAACCCTAACCCTAACCCTAACCCTAACCCTAACCCTAACCCTAACCCTAACCCTAACCCTAACCCTAACCCTAACCCTAACCCTAACCCTAACCCTAACCCTAACCCTAACCCTAACCCTAACCCTAACCCTAACCCTAACCCTAACCCTAACCCTAACCCTAACCCTAACCCTAACCCTAACCCTAACCCTAACCCTAACCCTAACCCTAACCCTAACCCTAACCCTAACCCTAACCCTAACCCTAACCCTAACCCTAACCCTAACCCTAACCCTAACCCTAACCCTAACCCTAACCCTAACCCTAACCCTAACCCTAACCCTAACCCTAACCCTAACCCTAACCCTAACCCTAACCCTAACCCTAACCCTAACCCTAACCCTAACCCTAACCCTAACCCTAACCCTAACCCTAACCCTAACCCTAACCCTAACCCTAACCCTAACCCTAACCCTAACCCTAACCCTAACCCTAACCCTAACCCTAACCCTAACCCTAACCCTAACCCTAACCCTAACCCTAACCCTAACCCTAACCCTAACCCTAACCCTAACCCTAACCCTAACCCTAACCCTAACCCTAACCCTAACCCTAACCCTAACCCTAACCCTAACCCTAACCCTAACCCTAACCCTAACCCTAACCCTAACCCTAACCCTAACCCTAACCCTAACCCTAACCCTAACCCTAACCCTAACCCGTAGGGTGACTTCAGTAACTGTTGTGTGGCAGGCTCCCCCTAGGGGTGGGGTGGTGTAGGTTGCTGTGTATAGATTGCTGTATAGGTTGTATATAAAAGAATAAAAACAATAAGAGGAGGGAAAATGAATTTGCATATTTAATGAAATGAGTGGCAGGGTTAGGATGCTAATTGGGAGTAAAGAATTATTATTTGAATAAATTGGGATAATAATTGATTACTCCCAATTAGCATGCTAAGAGAGAGGGCGAGAGCAAAGAGAGAGGGCGAGAGCAAAGAGAGAGGGCGAGAGCAAAGAGAGAGGGCGAGAGCAAAGAGAGAGGGCGAGAGCAAAGAGAGAGGGCGAGAGCAAAGAGAGAGGGCGAGAGCAAAGAGAGAGGGCGAGAGCAAAGAGAGAGGGCGAGAGCAAAGAGAGAGGGCGAGAGCAAAGAGAGAGGGCGAGAGCAAAGAGAGAGGGCGAGAGCAAAGAGAGAGGGCGAGAGCAAAGAGAGAGGGCGAGAGCAAAGAGAGAGGGCGAGAGCAAAGAGAGAGGGCGAGAGCAAAGAGAGAGGGCGAGAGCAAAGAGAGAGGGCGAGAGCAAAGAGAGAGGGCGAGAGCAAAGAGAGAGGGCGAGAGCAAAGAGAGAGGGCGAGAGCAAAGAGAGAGGGCGAGAGCAAAGAGAGAGGGCGAGAGCAAAGAGAGAGGGCGAGAGCAAAGAGAGAGGGCGAGAGCAAAGAGAGAGGGCGAGAGCAAAGAGAGAGGGCGAGAGCAAAGAGAGAGGGCGAGAGCAAAGAGAGAGGGCGAGAGCAAAGAGAGAGGGCGAGAGCAAAGAGAGAGGGCGAGAGCAAAGAGAGAGGGCGAGAGCAAAGAGAGAGGGCGAGAGCAAAGAGAGAGGGCGAGAGCAAAGAGAGAGGGCGAGAGCAAAGAGAGAGGGCGAGAGCAAAGAGAGAGGGCGAGAGCAAAGAGAGAGGGCGAGAGCAAAGAGAGAGGGCGAGAGCAAAGAGAGAGGGCGAGAGCAAAGAGAGAGGGCGAGAGCAAAGAGAGAGGGCGAGAGCAAAGAGAGAGGGCGAGAGCAAAGAGAGAGGGCGAGAGCAAAGAGAGAGGGCGAGAGCAAAGAGAGAGGGCGAGAGCAAAGAGAGAGGGCGAGAGCAAAGAGAGAGGGCGAGAGCAAAGAGAGAGGGCGAGAGCAAAGAGAGAGGGCGAGAGCAAAGAGAGAGGGCGAGAGCAAAGAGAGAGGGCGAGAGCAAAGAGAGAGGGCGAGAGCAAAGAGAGAGGGCGAGAGCAAAGAGAGAGGGCGAGAGCAAAGAGAGAGGGCGAGAGCAAAGAGAGAGGGCGAGAGCAAAGAGAGAGGGCGAGAGCAAAGAGAGAGGGCGAGAGCAAAGAGAGAGGGCGAGAGCAAAGAGAGAGGGCGAGAGCAAAGAGAGAGGGCGAGAGCAAAGAGAGAGGGCGAGAGCAAAGAGAGAGGGCGAGAGCAAAGAGAGAGGGCGAGAGCAAAGAGAGAGGGCGAGAGCAAAGAGAGAGGGCGAGAGCAAAGAGAGAGGGCGAGAGCAAAGAGAGAGGGCGAGAGCAAAGAGAGAGGGCGAGAGCAAAGAGAGAGGGCGAGAGCAAAGAGAGAGGGCGAGAGCAAAGAGAGAGGGCGAGAGCAAAGAGAGAGGGCGAGAGCAAAGAGAGAGGGCGAGAGCAAAGAGAGAGGGCGAGAGCAAAGAGAGAGGGCGAGAGCAAAGAGAGAGGGCGAGAGCAAAGAGAGAGGGCGAGAGCAAAGAGAGAGGGCGAGAGCAAAGAGAGAGGGCGAGAGCAAAGAGAGAGGGCGAGAGCAAAGAGAGAGGGCGAGAGCAAAGAGAGAGGGCGAGAGCAAAGAGAGAGGGCGAGAGCAAAGAGAGAGGGCGAGAGCAAAGAGAGAGGGCGAGAGCAAAGAGAGAGGGCGAGAGCAAAGAGAGAGGGCGAGAGCAAAGAGAGAGGGCGAGAGCAAAGAGAGAGGGCGAGAGCAGATAGACAAAATTACAGTGGACAACAATCATAAAATAAAACCAGAGCTGAGAGGGGGGAATCTAACCATGGAGGAAAAGAAAAAGAAAAAAAAGAAAAAAGGAGAAATACTGAAATAAGGAGAAATAGAATAATCATCATAAGGCTAACATTATGACAGTAGAGATAAATAGAAAAACTACAGGAAAGAACACAGAGGGAGAAAGCAAAAGGAAGCGCAAAGCCGGAGGGGGAAAGCAAAGGAGGACAACAAGGCAGGAAGGAGAAAGAAACAAAGAAGGCCAATGACAGACAAAATAAGAGAAAAAATTGGTCCTGCTCTTTCTTTCTTTCTTAGGAGGCCACAGCAAGACCACCATACAAATAAGAACCAGGATAAATTTTCTCTCCTATTTTGACTTGAAAGGCGAAGGTGAACAAGAGCAAAGGACTTCCGTGCAACATGTACTGGAAATAACACAACAGAAACAAAAAACAAAATCCTCTTTATTGGAAAGGAGACACAAACACAGCCACCTCTATCATCTTTATTGCTCCAAAAAACAAAAAAACCCACAACAATCTCCTTATTCCAACAGCATCAGAAACACCTCCACCTTCATTCATCACTACATAAGCATGCTCATCTCCACACTACAGGACAGCTGCTTCTGCATCTCCAAAAAAAAAAAAAAGGAGGGGGGAAAGACATGTCAGTTACAAAACACTAAACAAAACCACCCCGACAACATAACATACCAGCCCACCATCCACAGCAGCTGCACACACTCGTCACCGACCTTCTCTACAATCGCACCGATGCTACGCCCATCCGGCAGCGTACACTCTACCTCCCTGCACTTACAAGGAAACACCTGCAGTTTTTTGGGACAGCTCTCGGTAACAACGTTACCGAGCGCTTCCAAATACCGCCCTGCCTAGAAAACCCCGGCCCCGAGCCGCACCTCCGCGCCGACATTGGCGACGATCGTCGCCTCGCGGAGTGACCGGGACCGGGGAAAAAAAAACCCAGCCGGGGGAAGCAAAAAAAAAATCCCCCGGCTGGGGTTTTTTTTTTGTAAAAATAAAAATGGAAAAAAATT
Source organism: Struthio camelus (assembly GCF_040807025.1). NCBI lineage: Eukaryota > Metazoa > Chordata > Aves > Struthioniformes > Struthionidae > Struthio > Struthio camelus. Next base: position 7,728 of record NW_027182615.1, read on the forward strand.
TTACTTGCTAACTACAGCCTGTCAGAACAAAAGGTGCATACAAGGTTAGACACATTCCATACCAACAACCACCCAACATCCACACGACTGTCCACTCAGTCCCACCACAGGCACTCTGCCTCCCTGTACTACATGGCGAACGGCACCAGTTTTTAGGACCGCTCGCGGAAACAGCATTACCGAGCGTTTCCACGTACCACCCTGCCTAAAAAAAAAACCCAGCCCGACCTGCACAGCAACATTGGCAATGATCAAATCACCTCAGGCAGTGAACAACACCACAGGAAAACAAAGTCAGGGGGAAAAAATAAAAGAATAATTCACCCACCTGGGGGTTTCCATTAAAAAAAAAAAAAACTAAATGCTAAGTACAATCAGAAAACAAACCAAACACATGCATACAGACTTAGATACACTCAATACCAAACCCAAACGACAACCACACAATTACCCACACCCTCCCACCGCAGCCATTCCTCACCTCTACTAACACAGCCAATTTCCACCCATTTAAAAGGGAACGCTGCACTGCCGTGAACAGGCTCCCACCAAAAACACCATTCCTATCCATCAATAAATAAATATACAAACAATAAAACTATGCTTTCCCTTACAGTTTCACTCTCACAGAAACCCTAACAAGGTCCCATGGAGACAGTACTTAGCACAGCCCACACTCTCTGCTACACCCACAGGCGAGGCAGCTCCAGCTCCACACACAAAGACACAAACACACAGACACAACAACAATCACAGCACAAACAACACTCTCGGCCAGAAAGCCCTACAACGACACATCCCTGCGGCTCACGGGCACGGGAGAATCCCATAATGGCAAGCAGCTGGCAAAGCCAGGACCGTGAACACACGAGAGGCCAGCCAGAAAGATCCAAGGCTGAAACCACACAGGGAAGACCACCCTGAAAGGATGCCACGAAGGCAAGGAAGAGCGGCCGCGGAAGGCAAGGAAGAGCATCGCCACGAAGATGAATGGCTGCAGAAGGCGAGGAAGAGCGGCCGCGGAAGGCGAGGAAGAGCATCGCCGCAAAGATGAACGGCCACGGAAGGCGAGGAACAGCGGCCGCGGAAGGCGAGGAAGAGCATCGCCGCAAAGACGAGCGGCCACGGAAGGCGAGGAAGAGCATCGCCGCAAAGACGAGCGGCCACAGAACGCGAGGAAGAGCGGCCGCGGAAGGCGAGGAGCATCGCCACAAAGATGAACGGCCGCAGAAGGCGAGCAGTATCACCACAGAGATGAGCGGCCACAGACAGCTACGATGCTAATTCAGCACAACACACCGACCCTTTTGGTGGGCGGCACACGAGGAGACACCGTCCCTCGACGCAACGCTGAGCGCTCGGGCCGCTCAATAGCCTGCGGATGCCTAACACCCTAGCCCTGCAAAGTTTACACCGTGCTCCACCATCACACAGGACAAGAGCAACATCAACACCTCAGCAAAACACAGGACACCTACAACACACACAGAACACAGCACACAACAACACAGACACAGGCTGGAGCTGCCCGGACTACCACACCCACCTCTGCCTCTACCTCACACGCAGCACCCACCCTCAGGAGGCCTCCACACAACACACTGATTGTCCACACACACCCCCACACCCACACACTGCCCAAGACACACCAACACCCTTGGCCCCCTCCACTTAGCTTGGGCACTGCCGTGCGTCACCGTCCATCCTCAAGAGCCAGCCTCGATGCCAGGCACCTCCTCTCTGACCTTCCTTTGCCCTCACCGCCTGCCAAAACAGACCACAAACCATCACCTGCATGCCACACAGCTCCACCCTCTTCCCCAAAAAACACCCTCCTCCAAAACACGGTCCCTCCGCTCACCTGAAACACGACCGTTCCAAACTCAGAGATCCTGCCCAGCACTAGGACACCCACAGCACCTGGGAAAAACAACACAAAAGTCACTCTTCTGCCAGGCAGCACCCAACAGCCCTACTACAAAGGACTCACCATTCTACTGCATCTCAGATCCTCAGCCATCCCAGAAAAGGCCCCCCACAGCACCTGAAAAAAAGCACAACAGAACACATCACCAAAAGGCAGCCCGGCACCACCCAACCACATGATAAAGCTCTCAACGACAAGCTGCCCCCTCTTACCCTGCTCAGCCTCCGCCTCAGCACTCGGCTTCTCCACGCCACAACCGCATCCTACACCTGCAAAGTCAGAGACAATACCACAGCTTGAGGGGATGGCCACAAAACCGCAGCCTGTCCACACCCACCCACCGCTCCCACACCTTTACCTGTGCCGCTCACCCTTCCCCACTGTCAGGCTACAGGAGGCCGCGCCAAGCTCCGCCACGCACCTGCAAAACCAGAACACCACTGGGCAACAGGCACAGCACCAACAACACAACAGCCCCGCTCTACGCTCTGCTCCATCTCGCACACCAACACTCACCTGGCCGGGCTCCTCCTGGGCACAAGCAACCCGCTTGCCTCACGGCTTCCCACCTACAAACACAAAACAAACATTGTTCAGGGAACCGCTGCCCAAGACACCCTCCTGCAAACAGCACTCACGAGCTCACCTCCTTAGAGCACGTCTCGGTCTTCCTCCGTCTCCCTCAGGCACCCACAACACTGCTCCGCATCTGCAAAAGCAACACAAAAGGGAACACCTCAAGGCAGACCTATCCCCATTCCACTCCCCTTCACCGCTCCACTCTGCACGCTGCCATTGCTAAAACCCACAGACAAGGCACCTCCAGCCCCAAACAAACAGGCACGCTCACAAACAGCACACACAAACACAGAACAAAGCCCTAGGCAGAAAGAACAGTGCTCACGCATAGGACCCCGCGGGCCACAAAGCCCTACAACGCCACAACTGTGCGGCTCAGAGGCTCGGGAGAAGCCCAGGAAAGTCCAACGCCACGGTCCGTGACAGAAAGCAGCCACCAAAGCCACAACCATCAATGCACAAGAGGCTGGCCAGAAAGACCCAAGACCACGACCACACAGGGAAGAAAACCCTGAAAGCATGCCACGAAGGCAAGGAAGAGCGGCCGCGGAAGGCGAGGAAGAGCATCGCCGCAAAGATGAACGGCCACGGAAGGCGAGGAACAGCGGCCGCGGAAGGCGAGGAAGAGCATCGCCGCAAAGACGAGCGGCCACGGAAGGCGAGGAAGAGCATCGCCGCAAAGACGAGCGGCCACAGAACGCGAGGAAGAGCGGCCGCGGAAGGCGAGGAGCATCGCCACAAAGATGAACGGCCGCAGAAGGCGAGCAGTATCACCACAGAGATGAGCGGCCACAGACAGCTACGATGCTAATTCAGCACAACACACCGACCCTTTTGGTGGGCGGCACACGAGGAGACACCGTCCCTCGACGCAACGCTGAGCGCTCGGGCCGCTCAATAGCCTGCGGATGCCTAACACCCTAGCCCTGCAAAGTTTACACCGTGCTCCACCATCACACAGGACAAGAGCAACGTCAAGACCTCAGCAAAACACAGGACACCTACAACACACACCACACAGTACACAACAACACAGACACAGGCTGGAGCTGCCCGGACTACCACACCCACCTCTGCCTCTACCTCACACACAGCACCCACCCTCAGGAGGCCTCCACACTACACTGATTGGCAGCACATGCATACACACCCCCCCCACACACACCGCCCAAGACACACCAACACCCTTGACCCCCTCCACTTAGCTTGGGCACTGCCGTGCGTCACCGTCCATCCTCAAGAGCCAGCCTCGATGCCAGGCACCTCCTCTCTGATCTTCCTTCGCCCTCACCGCCTGCCAAAACAGACCACAAACCATCACCTGCATGCCACACAGCTCCACCCTCTTCCCCAAAAAACACCCTCCTCCAAAACAACACAGTCCCTCCGCTCACCTGAAACACGACCGTTCCAAACTCAGAGATCCTGCCCAGCACTAGGACACCCACAGCACCTGGGAAAAACAACACAAAAGTCACTCTTCTGCCAGGCAGCACCCAACAGCCCTACTACAAAGGACTCACCATTCTACTGCATCTCAGATCCTCAGCCATCCCAGAAAAGGCCCCCCCACAGCACCTGAAAAAAAGCACAACAGAACACATCACCAAAAGGCAGCCCGGCACCACCCAACCACATGATAAAGCTCTCAACGACAAGCTGCCCCCTCTTACCCTGCTCAGCCTCCGCCTCAGCACTCGGCTTCTCCACGCCACAACCGCATCCTACACCTGCAAAGTCAGAGACAATACCACACCTTGAGGGGATGGCCACAAAACCGCAGCCCATCCACACCCACCCACCGCTCCCACACCTTTACCTGTGCCGCTCACCCTTCCCCACTGTCAGGCTACAGGAGGCCGCGCCAAGCTCCGCCACGCACCTGCAAAACCAGAACACCACTGGGCAACAGGCACAGCACCAACAACACAACAGACCCGCTCCACGCTCTGCTCCATCTCGCACACCAACACTCACCTGGCCGGGCTCCTCCTAGGCACAAGCAACCCGCTTGCCTCACGGCTTCCCACCTACAAACACAAAACAAACATTGTTCAGGGAACCGCTGCCCAAGACACCCTCCTGCAAACAGCACTCACGAGCTCACCTCCTTAGTGCACGTCTCGGTCTTCCTCCGTCTCCCTTGAGTACCTGGAACAATGCTCCGCATCTGCAAAAGCAACACAAAAGGGAACACCCCAAGGCAGACCTATCCCCATTCCACTCCCCATCACCGCTCCACTCTGCACGCTGCCATTGCTAAAACCCACAGGCAAGGCACCTCCAGCTCCAAACAAACAGGCACACACACAAACAGCACACACAAACACAGAGGAAAGCCCTAGGCACAAAAACCAGTTCTCACGCATAAGAGCCTGCCGGGCACAAAGCCCGACGACACCACAACCCTGCGGCTTTCAGACTCAGGAGAAGCCCAGGAAAGACTCAAATGCCATGGCCTGTGACAGAAAGGGGCCAGCAAAGCCAGGACTGTGGATGCACAAGAGGCTGGCCAGAAAAACCCAAGACCACGACCACACAGGGAAGAAAACCCTGAAAGGGAGCCCCAAAGGCAAAGAAGCGCCGCCGCCAAAAGAAGCGCCGCCGCCAAAAGAAGCGCCGCCGCCAAAAGAAGCGCCGCCGCCAAAAGAAGCGCCGCCGCCAAAAGAAGCGCCGCCGCCAAAAGAAGCGCCGCCGCCAAAAGAAGCGCCGCCGCCAAAAGAAGCGCCGCCGCCAAAAGAAGCGCCGCCGCCAAAAGAAGCGCCGCCGCCAAAAGAAGCGCCGCCGCCAAAAGAAGCGCCACAGAAGAGCGGCCACAGATAGCTATGATGCAAATCCGACGCAACAAGATACCCCTTTTTGCAGGCAGCACAGCAGGAGATATGATTCCTTCCCACAATGCTCAAGACACAGGCCACTCAAAAGCCTGCAGATGCCTACCACACCAGTGCTTTTAAGTCAGCACTGTGCTCCATGAGCACAAAGGACAAGAGCAACATCAAGACCTAAGCAAAACACAGGACACCTACAACACACAACATACAGCACACATCACCACAGACAGGTTGGAGATGCCCAGCCTCTAGCACAGCCCCACAGCCTCGACCTCAAAAACACTCATCCTAAAGAGCACTCAACACTGCACTGATTGTCAGCAAACACATACACACAAACCCCCAAGACATGCCAACGCCCTTGACCCCCCTCCACTTAGCTTGGGCATTGCTGCACGTCACCATCCATCCTCGAGAGCCAGCCTCGATACCAGGCAAATCCTCTCTGATCTTCCTTCAGTCACAAACCTTCACCTTCACCACCTGCCAAAACACAAGTGGTCACCTGCACACCAGATGGCTCCAGCCTCTTCCCCAAAAACACCCTCCTCCCAAACACCACACTCCCTCTCCTCACCTGCGACGCACCCGGTCCAAACTCAGATAGTGCAGCTTCGGGGCAGGGGGGGGATTACCCCCCCCCAACACCTGGGAAAAATAACACAAAGTTACTCTTCTCCCAGGCGGCACCCAACAGCCCTACGACTACTGACACGCTGCTCCGCTCACCTCTGATCCTCAGCCATCCTGGAAGGGGCCCACACAGCGCCTGAAAAAGCAAAGCAAAGGACATCACCCAGAGGCAGCCCGACACCACCCTGCCGCACCGTAAAGCTCTCCACCACAAGCTGCCCCTCGCACCTGCTCAGCCTCCCTCTCGGCGCTCGGCTTCTCCACACAACTGCGTCCAGCGCCTGCAGAGTCAGAGTAAGTACCACACCTTGAGGGCATGCCCGCAAAAGCGCAGTCCGTCCGCACCCACCCTCGGCTCCCACGCCTTTACCTGCGCTGCTCACCCGTCTCCGCGCCAGGCTACGGGTCGCCCTGCCGAGCTGTCACGCACCTGCAAAACCAGAACGGCAGTGGGCCATGGGGACCGTGCCATCAACACAACAGCCCCACTCTATGCTCCACTTCATCTCGCACACCAACACTCACCTGGCCGGGCTCCTCCTGGGCACAAACAACCCGCTTGCCTCATGGCTTCCCACCTACACACACAAAACAAACATTGTTCAGGGAACCGCTGCCCAAGATGCTCTCCTGCCAACAACGCTCACACGCTCACCTGCTTCGCACAGGCTCCGTTCCTCCTCTGTCTCCCTCAGGCACCTGCGGCGCTGCTCCGCATCTGCAAAAAACAGGAAGTGGAGCACCCAGAAGCTCACCAATCACCATTCCCCTCCATCACCGCTCCACTCTGCACGCTGCCATTGCTAAAACCCACAGGCGAGGCACCTCCAGCCCAAACAAACAGGCACGCACACAAACAGCAGACAAACATGGAGCAAAGGCCCTAGGCAGAAAAAATGGTTCTCACACACAAGACCTTGATGGCCACAAAGCCCTACGATGGCACAACTGTGTGGCTCAGAGGCTTAGGAGAAGCCCAGGAAAGTCAAATGCCACGCTCTGTGACAGAAAGGGGCCAGCAAAGCCAGGACCATCGATGCACAAGACACCAGCCAGAAAGACCCAAGACCGCAACCACACAGGGAAGAAAACCCTGAAAGGATGCCACAAAGGCAAAGAAGAGCAGCCGCGGAAGGCAAAGGGCATCGCCACAAAGGCAAAGAAGAGCGGCCGCGGAAGGCGAAGGGCATCGCCACAAAGGCAAAGAAGAGCGGCCGCGGAAGGCGAAGGGCATCGCCACAAAGGCAAAGAAGAGCGGCCGCGGAAGGCGAAGGGCATCGCCACAAAGGCAAAGAAGAGCGGCCGCGGAAGGCGAAGGGCATCGCCACAAAGGCAAAGAAGAGCGGCCGCGGAAGGCGAAGGGCATCGCCACAAAGGCAAAGAAGAGCGGCCGCAGACAGCTACGATGCTAATTCAACACCGCACACCGACCCTTTTTGTCTGCGGCGCAGAAGGAGACGCGACCCATTGATGACGTTGGGCGCTCAGGCCGCTCAAAACCCTCTGGATGCCTAACACCCTAGCGCTGCAAAGTGTACGCTGTGCTCCACAATCACACAGGACAAGAGCAATGTCAAGACCTGAGCAAAACACAGGACACCTACAACTGTGTGGCTCAGAGGCTTAGGAGAAGCCCAGGAAAGTCAAATGCCACGCTCTGTGACAGAAAGGGGCCAGCAAAGCCAGGACCATCGATGCACAAGACACCAGCCAGAAAGACCCAAGACCGCAACCACACAGGGAAGAAAACCCTGAAAGGATGCCACAAAGGCAAAGAAGAGCGGCTGCGGAAGGCGAAGGACACGACACAGGACACAACAACGCAGACACACGCTGGAGCTGCCTGGCCTGGCACACCCCCCCCCGCCTCTACCTCACGCACAGCACTCATCCTGAGGAGCCCTCTGCCCTACACTGATTGGCAGCACGTGCACACCCACACCCACACGACACACCAACACCCTGGGGCTGCGCAACTTAGCTTGGGGAGTGCTCCGGGCCACTGGCCGTCCTCGAGAGCCAGCCTTGACGCCAGGCACGTCCTCTCGGATCTTCCTTCGGTCGCAAACCTTCCCCGTCGTCACCTGCCAAAAGAGAGCACGAGCCGGCACCTGCGTGCCCCACCGCTCCAGCCTCTCCCCCCAAAACACCCTCCTCCCAAACACCACACTCCCTCTCTTCACCTGTGACGCACCCGGTCCAAACTCAGACACCGCAGCTTGGGGGGGGGGGGAAGGGGATACCCCCCCCAGCACCTGGGAAAACCAACGCAACAAAGTTACTCTGTGGCCAGGTGGCACCCAACAGCCCTACGACTACTGACACGCTGCTCCGCTCACCTCCGATCCTCAGCCCTTCTGGAAGAGGCCCGCACAGCACCTGAAAAAGCAAAGCAAAGGACATCACCCAGAGGCAGCCCGACACCACCCTGCCGCACCGTAAAGCTCTCCACCGCAAGCTGCCCCTCGCACCTGCTCAGCCTCCCTCTCGGCGCTCGGCTTCTCCACGCCACAACTTCATGCAAAGGCTAAGAAAAAAAACACAGAGCTGTCCCGCTGCTCTTACGTTCATGAATGGCCTTTGCTTCCCCAACTGTAGGAATGAGTCTCCTGGGATCGCTTTACAGCCTTGAATGCTGTTATTAGCTGAGGTGATTCCAGAGCACTGCTCCTGCAGGAGATCCAAAGCAGAATGAGCTGGGAAGGGAGAGACCCCCGGTTTATGTAACCCTAGGCCCCACCCACTGCCCTACCCACAAGCCCTTCGGAGGGGAGGGGCAAACCAATGGCTGCCATAAATACACAGGGCTGCGCAGGAGAGACTCTCTTTCTTCCACTCAGGATCTAGACTGGAGAGCACAGAAAGGCTAAAGAGACCTCTTCTATGAAACGGAACATCTCTTTTGCTACTAAGGCTTCATATAGTCTATCCACGATACCAAGAGGTACGTTGTTAAACTTCTTTCCACTCTAACTGGCAGAAGCCTTTGCATTACACGCTAGACATCGGTTCTGCTTAGACTTAGAAAGAAATTACAACGTTCCACCTAGCCTATAAAGGGAACACAATACTGCAGCGCTCTAATTGGTTCTGGTCTGCATAGAATACAGCTGTTCTGGCAGGGCATTATTTCCTGTAGGGCAAAGCAGGATATTAAAATGAACTCCTGCAACAAGACCTCTTCTGTTATAGAAGTACTTCTAAAGAAGATTATTTCCTGGATAGTACCTAGAAGGATTAGAAAAAGAGGGCAGCGGATAGAAAGGTTCGTCGCCCAGGAGACTACTATCTCCGTATCGCTAACGGGAGGACTGACGCGAGCAGACCTCGGGATGGCTCCCGAGGGCACGAGAGGGACGCTAAGAGGGCTGAAGGACCGACGCGGCGCTCTGGGGCGCCACAAAGAAGAGCCCGGAATAAAATGAAGGGGCTCCTCGGAGGTCTGCAGGGCTGACAGAAGTCTGTGCGACGCGACAAAGCTCGACAGAGGAATCCAGACCGGATTAGACGTTTCCGGCGGAGGCAGAGAGCAATAAAAACAAGCCGGTAGAGAACCACTAACGCCTCCCTAAAGGGCCGAGGGGAAAAAGGAGGGTGCTGAGACCGTTAGATGATGAACGGAGCACACTGGGGCGTAAGAAAGCCTCAGTGCCAGTTCTGCGGAGAGAGTCAAAAGACAGCTCCGGGGAAAAAGAAAAAGCTAAGACTCCACAGTGTGCTAGAGAGGTGCTAAAGCGCCTAGAGGGCCAACCGAGCTCTGTGAGGGAAGATAAAAGGCCAAAAGAAGGCTCCGGAGCAAAACTGAGGGCTGCCGAAGGGGCCGGAGGCCCGACGCGGGGCTCCGGGATGCGACGAAAGGCTCCGGATGCGTTCTGAGGGCGCTGCAGGGGTCCTAAATCGGTCTAGAGGGTCAAGATACAGCCCTGGGAAAAAAGGAAGGCCAAAAGAGTAGTCAGGAGCACGCTGGAGGGGTTCTAAGGTGTCTACACGGCCCAAAAAAAGACTCTGGGGAGCAAGGAAACCGTCAAGAGGGGTTCAGCGGTGACTAGATGGCTCCGGAGGACTCTGGAGGGCCAGAAGACAGCTCTGGGGAACAAGAAAGGCCAAAGGGTAGTCCGGAATGCACTGGAGGAGTCCTAAGGGACCCGATGGGCCAAAAAAAGGCTCCGGGGCGCAATTCTGGCCAAAAGAGGCATCTAGAGTGGACTAGAGAGGCGCCAAGAGCACTGGACGGCAAAAGCAGGGCTCCGAGGCACGACAAAGGCCTCCAGAGGGGTTCTGAAGGGACCGGATGGGGGCTAAAGGGGCTGCAGGTCGAAAAGACGTCTCTGGGGCACAAAGAAGGCTGGAAGGGAAGTCCAGAGCACGCCAGAGGGGTGCTAAGGGGTCCGCGTGGCCAAAAAATGACTCTGGGGAACGAGGAAGAACTCAGGAGGGGGTCTCGGCAGATGAGAGGGGCCCAACGGGGACGAGAGGGCGAAAGCCTAAGAACTGGGGAGACGAGGAAGATGTCATGAGGTGCCCTGAGGGAATAGGAGGGGCCCTGTGGGATCGGGAGGACCGAAAAAGCTCCGGGGAGCGACAAAGGCCTCGAGATGATTTCTGAAGGGACTAGAGGGAGGCTAAAGGGTTTAATGGGCCGGAAGACAGCTCTGGGGCACAAAGAAGGTGGAAAGAGTAGCCCGGAGAGCACTAGTTGGGGTGCTAAGGGGTGAGGAAGGCCAACAGAGGTCTGGGAGGAGAAATAAAAGACGGAAAGAGGGCTCTAGAGCAGAAGAGAGGGCAGCCGAGGGGGCTGGAGGGCCAACGCGGGGCTCTGGGACGTGAGAAAGGGCTCTGGAGGGCTTCCGAGTGGACTACGGAGGGGCCTAAAGGGCCTCAAAGACCAAAGAGACAGCCTTGGGAAAGAAGGAAGGCCAAAAGAGTGGTCCAGAGAGAACAAGAGGGGCCCTAAGTGATCTGGAGGACAGACAAAGGACACTGGGGCACAATTTCAGCCAAAAGAGGTGTCTGGAGCAGACTAGAGGGCCTCTAAGAAGCCCGGAGGGCCAAAGGAGGGCTCCTGCACAAAACCGAGCCCTCCGGAGGGGTTCTGAAAAGACTAGAGGGAGGGATTAAAGGGTCTGGAGGGCCTGAAGACAGCTCTGCGGCGCAAAGAAGGCCGAAAGAATAATCCAGAGTGCGCTAGAGGGGGCCCTGAAGTGGTTTACATGACCAGAAAAACAGCTCTAGGGAGCAAGGACAAGCTCAGGAAGGATGCAGAGGCAACTAGAAAGTTCTCTGGCCCTCCAAACCCCTTAGCAATAGATCTAGGAACAAGGAAGGCCAAAAGAGTGGTCCAGACTGCCCTAGGGGTTCCTAAGGGGTCTAGAGGGCCAACAGAGGACTCCGGAGTGCTATTTGCTGCAAAAAAAGCATCCAGAGCAGACCTGAAATTTCCTAAGAGAAGCAACGGGCAAAAAAAAAAAAAATCCTCTGGGGCACAGTTTTGGCCAAAAGAGGCATCTGGAGCCGAGTAGAGGGCCACTAGAGTGGCCAAAGGAGGGCTCCAGGACAAAACCAAGGCCTCCGGAGGGCTTCTGAAGGGACTAGAGGGGTTCTGAAGGGTCCATATGGCCAAAAAAGCCCCCAAAAACCTCCAGGGAACAAGAAAGGCCTCAGAAATGATCCTTAGGGGATTTGAGGAGTGCTTAGGGGTCAGGAGGGCCAAAAACCAGCTCTGCGGCACAACAGACGCCTCAAGAGGGGTTCAGAGGTGACTAGAGAGGTCCTAGCGGGTCTAGAGGGCCAACAGAAGTCTCTGGGGTACAATTTTGGCCAAAAGAGAGGTGCAGAGTTCACTAGAGGTGGCCTAAGATGGTTACGTGACCAAAGGAAGTTGCTGGGCAGCGAGAGTCCCAAAGCATCCAGAGGGGAAAAGAGAGGTCCTAAGAGAGCTAGAGGGCCAAAAGAGGGCTCTGGGGCACCTAGAGTAAACTAGGGCAAGAAGGCACCAAAAAAAAAAAAGAAAAGGCACTAAGGGGCAGCTTAGCTCTGACTTAGCCCCCGACTCAGCTCTGACACTACCCCTGCCCCCATTGCGACTCTCCCCACAACTTCCCCTGAGACCCCCTCCGACACACTCCTGATCTGACCCGGGACCCTCACGCTAATCCGACTGCATGATAAACCACCACCCACCGCTCCTCATGCACCCCCATCCTACCCCCAGAACCGCTACAGCCCTGATGCACCTCGGTCCTTCCTCCCCCAGCTCCAGCACAACCCCTTCCACACCACCCCGCCTCTGGCAGTGGCGCCCCTCTTTTCCCCCTTGCCCCATCACAGCCCCAGTGCACTCCCTTCCTTACCACGCCCCATGTCCCCAGAGCACTGCTCTTCCCCACCGCGTCCTCAGGCCCAGGTGCACCACCATCCTCCGCGCAGTTTCTCCAGGCCCCACGTGCTCCTGTCTGCCAGCACACATGCACCATCCAGCTCCACTCACCTTCTTTGTGGTGCAACCCCAGCATCAGTCCCACTGAGCACTGCTAAGTGGCAGCTCTGTTGTCCCAGACTGGCCCCTGCACAAGCTTTCAGCAATTGCAGTCCCTAGCTCCAAACAGTGCCAGCTGTAGCCATCAGTGGCCCCAGCTGCACCTGAGGCTGGTCCCACCCCCAGGCCCACAGCTGCAGCCCATAAGGAACCGGTGTCAGGGAATTACCCTTAGCTCCATCAAGGACAGCTGGGCTTCTGGGGTAGCAGAGACAGCCCAGCTCTGCACAGGTGCTTCCAAAAAGCTGAAGGGACAGCCCTGGGGTGTACACAGAGGAAAACAGAATATTCAGAGGACAAAAGAACAAACCAAGAGCTAAGGATGCACAAAAGTAAACAAGTTAACAGTTCATGATAGAGCAAATAGAGAGACTTGCAGACGGGGGGGAAAAGAGACCAGTCGCCTTGGGGGCGGGCCTCGCCGAGTTGGCCGAGGCCGGCGGCGGGCTAGGCGGGCTCGCCCCCGCCCGCCCCGAGCCCTGGCACCTCGGCGCAGGCCTCGCCGAGCTCGCCGTGGCCCGCGGCGGGCTCGGCGGGCTCGCCCCCGCCCACCCCGGGCCCTGGCGCGTCGGCGCGGGCCTCGCCGAGCTCGCCGTGGCCCACGGCGGGCTCGGCGGGCTCACCCAGCCCACCGCGAGCCGTGGAGCGCCAGCGCGGGCCTCGCCGAGCTGGCCGTAGCCCTCAGCGGGCTCGCCCCCGCCCGCCGCGAGCCCTGGCGCGTCGGCGCGGGCCTCGCCGAGCTCGCCGTGGCCCGCGGCGGGCTCGGCGGGCTCGCCCCCGCCCGCCGCGGGCCCTGGCGCGTCGGCGCGGGCCTCGCCGAGCTCGCCGTGGCCCGCGCCGGGCTCGGCGGGCTCGCCCCCGCCCGCCGCGGGCCCTGGCGCGTCGGCGCGGGCCTCGCCGAGCTCGCCGTGGCCCGCGGCGGGCTCGGCGGGCTCGCCCCCGCCCGCCGCGGGCCCTGGCGCGTCGTCGCAGGCCTCGCCGAGCTGGCCGTGGCCCGCGGCGGGCTCGGCGGGCTCGCCCCCGCCCGCCGCGGGCCCTGGCGCGTCGGCGCGGGCCTCGCCGAGCTCGCCGTGGCCCGCGGCGGGCTCGGCGGGCTCGCCCCCGCCCGCCGCGGGCCCTGGCGCATCGGCGCGGGCCTCGCCGAGCTCGCCGTGGCCCGCGGCGGGCTCGGCGGGCTCGCCCCCGCCCGCCGCGGGCCCTGGCGCGTCGACGCGGGCTTCGCCGAGCTCGCCGTGGCCCGCGGCGGGCTCGGCGGGCTCGCCCCCGCCCGCCCCGGGCCCTGGCGCATCGGCGCGGGCCTCGCCGAGCTCGCCGTGGCCCGCGGCGGGCTCGGCGGGCTTGCCCCCGCCCGCCGCAAGCCCTGGCGCGTCAGCGCGGGCCTCGCCGAGCTGGCCGTGGCCCGCGGCGGGCTCGGCGGGCTGGCCCCCGCCCGCCCCGGGCCCTGGCGCGTCGGCGCGGGCCTCGCCAAGCTCGCCGTGGCCCGCGGCGGCCTCGGCGGGCTCGCCCCGGCCCGCCGCGAGCCCTGGCGCGTTGGCGCGGCCCTCGCCGAGCTCGCCGTGGCCCGCGGCGGGCTCGGCGGGCTCGCCCCCGCCCGCCGCAGGCCCTGGCGCGTCGGCGCGGGCCTCGCCGAGCTCGCCGTGGCCCGCGGTGGGCTCGGCGGGCTCGCCCCCGCCCGCCGCGAGCCCTGGCATGTCGGCGCGGGCCTCGCTGAGCTCGCCGCGGCCCGCGGCGGGCTCGGCGGGCTCGCCCCACCCCGCTGCGAGCCCTGGCGCGTCGGCGCGGGCTTCGACGAGCTCGCCGTGGCCCGCGGCGGGCTCGGCGGGCTCGCCCCCGCCCGCCGCGAGCCCTGGCGCGTCGACGCGGGCTTCGCCGAGCTGGCCGTGGCCCGCGGCGGGCTGGGCAGGCTCGCCCCCGCCCGCCGCGGGCCCTGGCGCGTCGGCGCGGGCCTCGCCGAGCTGGCCGTGGCCCGCGGCGGGCTCGGCGGGCTCGCCCCCGCCCGCCGCGAGCCCTGGCGCGTCAGCGCGGGCCTCGCCGAGCTGGCCGTGGCACGCGGCGGGCTCGGCGGGCTGGCCCCCGCCCGCCGCGGGCCCTGGCGCGTCGGCGCGGGCCTCGCCGAGCTGGCCGTGGCCCGCGCCGGGCTCGGCGGGCTCGCCCCCGCCCGCCGCGGGCCCTGGCGCTTCGGCGCGGGCCTCGCCGAGCTCGACGTGGCCCACCGGCGGCCTCGGCGGGCTCGCCCCGGCCCGCCGAGAGCCCTGGCGCGTCGGCGCGGGCCTCGCCGAGCTCGCCGTGGCCCGCGGCGGGCTCGGCGGGCTGGCCCCCGCCTGCCGCGGGCCCTGGCGCGTCGGCGCGGGGCTCGCCGAGCTGGCCGTGGCCCGCGGCGGGCTCGGCGGGCTCGCCCCCGCCCGCCGCGGGCCCTGGCGCGTCGGCGCGGGCCTCGCTGAGCTGGCCGTGGCCCGCGGCGGGCTCGGCGGGCTCGCCCCCGCCCGCCGCGGGCCCTGGCGCGTCGGCGCGGGCCTCGCCGAGCTCGCCGTGGCCGGCGGCGGGCTCGGCGGGCTCGCCCCCGCCCGCCCCGGGCCCTGGCGCGTCGGCACGGGCCTCGCCGAACTCGCCGTGGCCCGCGGCGGGCTCGGCGGGCTCGCCCCCGCCCGCCGCGGGCCCTGGCGCGTCGGCGCGGGCCTGGCCGAGCTCGCCGTGGCCCGCGGCGGGCTCGTCGGGCTCGCCCCCGCCCGCCGCGGGCCCTGGCGCGTCGGCGCGGGCCTCGCCGAGCTCGCCGTGGCCCGCGCCGGGCTCGGCGGGCTCGCCCCCGCCCGCCGCGGGCCCTGGCGCGTCGGCGCGGGCCTCGCCGAGCTCGCCGTGGCCCGCGGCGGGCTCGGCGGGCTCGCCCCCGCCCGCCGCGGGCCCTGGCGCGTCGGCGCGGGCCTGGCCGAGCTCGCCGTGGCCCGCGGCGGGCTCGGCGGGCTCGCCCCCGCCCGCCGCGGGCCCTGGCGCGTCGGCGCGGGCCTCGCCGAGCTCGCCGTGGCCCGCGGCGGGCTCGGCGGGCTCGCCCCCGCCCGCCGCGGGCCCTGGCGCGTCGGCGCGGGCCTCGCCGAGCTCGCCGTGGCCCGCGGCGGGCTCGGCGGGCTGGCCCCCACCCGCCGCGGGCCCTGGAGCGTCGGCGCGGGCCTCGCCGAGCTGGCCGTGGCCCGCGCCGGGCTCGGCGGGCTGGCCCCCGCCCGCCGCGGGCCCTGGCGCGTCGGCGCGGGCCTCGCCGAGCTCGCCGTGGCCCGCGGCGGGCTCGGCGGGCTCGCCCCCGCCCGCCGCGGGCCCTGGCGCGTCGGCGCGGGCCTCGCCGAGCTGGCCGTGGCCCTCGCCGGGCTCGGCGGGCTCGCCCCCGCCCGCCGCGGGCCCTGGCGCGTCGGCGCGGGCCTCGCCGAGCTCGCCGTGGCCCGCGGCGGGCTCGGCGGGCTCGCCCCCGCCCGCCCCGGGCCCTGGCGCATCGGCGCGGGCCTCGCCGAGCTCGCCGTGGCCCGCGGCGGGCTCGGCGGGCTTGCCCCCGCCCGCCGCGAGCCCTGGCGCGTCAGCGCGGGCCTCGCCGAGCTGGCCGTGGCCCGCGGCGGGCTCGGCGGGCTGGCCCCCGCCCGCCCCGGGCCCTGGCGCGTCGGCGCGGGCCTCGCCGAGCTCGCCGTGGCCCGCGGCGGCCTCGGCGGGCTCGCCCCCGCCCGCCGCGAGCCCTGGCGCGTTGGCGCGGCCCTCGCCGAGCTCGCCGTGGCCCGCGGCGGGCTCGGCGGGCTCGCCCCCGCCCGCCGCAGGCCCTGGCGCGTCGGCGCGGGCCTCGCCGAGCTCGCCGTGGCCCGCGGTGGGCTCGGCGGGCTCGCCCCCGCCCGCCGCGAGCCCTGGCATGTCGGCGCGGGCCTCGCTGAGCTCGCCGCGGCCCGCGGCGGGCTCGGAGGGCTCGCCCCCCCCCGCTGCGAGCCCTGGCGCGTCGGCGCGGGCTTCAACGAGCTCGCCGTGGCCCGCGGCGGGCTCGGCGGGCTCGCCCCCGCCCGCCGCGAGCCCTGGCGCGTCGACGCGGGCTTCGCCGAGCTGGCCGTGGCCCGCGGCGGGCTGGGCAGGCTCGCCCCCGCCCGCCGCGGGCCCTGGCGCGTCGGCGCGGGCCTCGCCGAGCTGGCCGTGGCCCGCGGCGGGCTCGGCGGGCTCGCCCCCGCCCGCCGCGAGCCCTGGCGCGTCAGCGCGGGCCTCGCCGAGCTGGCCGTGGCCCGCGCCGGGCTCGGCGGGCTCGCCCCCGCCCGCCGCGGGCCCTGGCGCTTCGGCGCGGGCCTCGCCGAGCTCGACGTGGCCCAGCGGCGGCCTCGGCGGGCTCGCCCCGGCCCTCCGAGAGCCCTGGCGCGTCGGCGCGGGCCTCGCCGAGCTCGCCGTGGCCCGCGGCGGGCTCGGCGGGCTGGCCCCCGCCTGCCGCGGGCCCTGGCGCGTCGGCGCGGGGCTCGCCGAGCTGGCCGTGGCCCGCGGCGGGCTCGGCGGGCTCGCCCCCGCCCGCCGCGGGCCCTGGCGCGTCGGCGCGGGCCTCGCCGAGCTGGCCGTGGCCCGCGGCGGGCTCGGCGGGCTCGCCCCCGCCCGCCGCGGGCCCTGGCGCGTCGGCGCGGGCCTCGCCGAGCTCGCCGTGGCCCGCGGCGGGCTCGGCGGGCTCGCCCCCGCCCGCCCCGGGCCCTGGCGCGTCGGCACGGGCCTCGCCGAACTCGCCGTGGCCCGCGGCGGGCTCGGCGGGCTCGCCCCCGCCCGCCGCGGGCCCTGGCGCGTCGGCGCGGGCCTGGCCGAGCTCGCCGTGGCCCGCGGCGGGCTCGTCGGGCTCGCCCCCGCCCGCCGCGGGCCCTGGCGCGTCGGCGCGGGCCTCGCCGAGCTCGCCGTGGCCCGCGGCGGGCTCGTCGGGCTCGCCCCCGCCCGCCGCGGGCCCTGGCGCGTCGGCGCGGGCCTCGCCGAGCTCGCCGTGGCCCGCGGCGGGCTTGGCGGGCTCGCCCCCGCCCGCCGCGGGCCCTGGCGCGTCGGCGCGGGCCTGGCCGAGCTCGCCGTGGCCCGCGGCGGGCTCGGCGGGCTCGCCCCCGCCCGCCGCGGGCCCTGGCGCGTCGGCGCGGGCCTCGCCGAGCTCGCCGTGGCCCGCGGCGGGCTCCCCGGGCTCGCCCCCGCCCGCCGCGGGCCCTGGCGCGTCGGCGCGGGCCTGGCCGAGCTCGCCGTGGCCCGCGGCGGGCTCGGCGGGCTGGCCCCCACCCGCCGCGGGCCCTGGCGCGTCGGCGCGGGCCTCGCCGAGCTGGCCGTGGCCCGCGCCGGGCTCGGCGGGCTCGCCCCCACCCGCCGCGGGCCCTGGCGCGTCGGCGCGGGCCTCGCCGAGCTGGCCGTGGCCCGCGGCGGGCTCGGCGGGCTCGCCCCCGCCCGCCCCGGGCCCTGGCGCGTCGGCGCGGGCCTGGCCGAGCTGGCCGTGGCCCGCGCCGGGCTCGGCGGGCTCGCCCCCACCCGCCCCGGGCCCTGGCGCGTCGGCGCGGGCCTCGCCGAGCTGGCCGTGGCCCGCGGCGGGCTCGGCGGGCTCGCCCCCGCCCGCCGCGGGCCCTGGCGCGTCGGCGCGGGCCTCGCCGAGCTCGCCGTGGCCCGCGGCGGGCTCGGCGGGCTGGCCCCCGCCCGCCCCGGGCCCTGGCGCGTCGGCGCGGGCCTCGCCGAGCTCGCCGTGGCCCGCGCCGGGCTCGGCGGGCTCGCCCCCGCCCGCCGCAGGCCCTGGCGCGTCGGCGCGGGCCTGGCCGAGCTCGCCGTGTCCCTCGGCGGGCTCGGCGGGCACGCCCCCGCCCGCCGCGGGCCCTGGCGCGTCGGCGCGGGCCTCGCCGAGCTGGCCGTGGCCCGCGGCGGGCTCGGCGGGCTCGCCCCCGCCCGCCGCGGGCCCTGGCGCGTCGGCGCGGGCCTCGCCGAGCTCGCCGTGGCCCGCGGCGGGCTCGGCGGGCTCGCCCCCGCCCGCCCCGGGCCCTGGCGCGTCGGCGCGGGGCTCGGCGGGCTCGCCGTGGCCCGCGGCGGGCTCGGCGGGCTCGCCCCCGCCCGCCGCGGGCCCTGGCGCGTCGGCGCGGGCCTCGCCGAGCTCGCCGTGGCCCGCGGCGGGCTCGGCGGGCTCGCCCCCGCCCGCCGCGGGCCCTGGCGCGTCGGCGCGGGCCTGGCCGAGCTCGCCGTGGCCCGCGGCGGGCTCGGCGGGCTCGCCCCCGCCCGCCGCGGGCCCTGGCGCGTCAGCGCGGGCCTCGCCGAGCTCGCCGTGGCCCGCGGCGGGCTCGGCGGGCTCGCCCCCGCCCGCCCCGGGCCCTGGCGCGTCGGCGCGGGCCTGGCCGAGCTCGCCGTGGCCCGCGGCGGGCTCGACGGGCTCGCCCCCGCCCGCCGCGGGCCCTGGCACGTCGGCGCGGGCCTCGCCGAGCTCGCCGTGGCCCGCGGCGGGCTCGGCGGGCTCGCCCCCGCCCGCCGCGGGCCCTGGCGCGTCGGCGCGGGCCTCGCCGAGCTGGCCGTGGCCCGCGGCGGGCTCGGCGGGCTCGCCCCCGCCCGCCGCGGGCCCTGGCGCGTCGGCGCGGGCCTGGCCGAGCTCGCCGTGGCCCGCGGCGGGCTCGGCGGGCTCGCCCCCGCCCGCCGCGAGCCCTGGCGCGTCGGCGCGGGCCTCGCCGAGCTCGCCGTGTCCCTCGGCGGGCTCGGCGGGCTCGCCCCCGCCCGCCGCGGGCCCTGGCGCATTGGCGCGGGCCTCGCCGAGCTCGCCGTGGCCCGCGGCGGGCTCGGCGGGCTCGCCCCCGCCCGCCCCGGGCCCTGGCGCGTTGGCGCGGGCCTCGCCGAGCTCGCCGTGGCCCGCGTCGGGCTCGGCGGGCTCGCCCCCGCCCGCCGCGGGCCCTGGCGCGTCGGCGCGGGCCTGGCCGAGCTCGCCGTGTCCCTCGGCGGGCTCGGCGGGCTCGCCCCCGCCCGCCGCGGGCCCTGGCGCGTTGGCGCGGGCCTCGCCGAGCTGGCCGTGGCCCGCGGCGGGCTCGGCGGGCTCGCCCCCGCCCGCCGCGGGCCCTGGCGCGTCGGCGCGGGCCTCGCCGAGCTGGCCGTGGCCCGCGGCGGGCTCGGCGGGCTCGCCCCCGCCCGCCGCGGGCCCTGGCGCGTCGGCGCGGGCCTCGCCGAGCTCGCCCTGGCCCGCGGCGGGCTCGGCGGGCTCGCCCCCGCCCGCCGCGGGCCCTGGCGCATCGGCGCGGGCCTCGCCGAGCTGGCCGTGGCCCGCGGCGGGCTCGGCGGGCTCGCCCCCGCCCGCCCCGGGCCCTGGCGCGTCGGCGCGGGCCTCGCCGAGCTCGCCGTGGCCCGCGGCGGGCTCGGCGGGCTCGCCCCCGCCCGCCGCGGGCCCTGGCGCGTCGGCGCGGGCCTCGCCGAGCTCGCCGTGGCCCGCGGCGGGCTCGGCGGGCTCGCCCCCGCCCGCCCCGGGCCCTGGCGCGTCGGCGCGGGCCTGGCCGAGCTCGCCGTGGCCCGCGGCGGGCTCGACGGGCTCGCCCCCGCCCGCCCCGGGCCCTGGCGCGTCGGCGCGGGCCTCGCCGAGCTCGCCGTGGCCCGCGGCGGGCTCGGCGGGCTCGCCCCCGCCCGCCCCGGGCCCTGGCGCGTCGGCGCGGGCCTCGCCGAGCTGGCCGTGGCCCGCGGCGGGCTCGGCGGGCTCGCCCCCGCCCGCCGCGGGCCCTGGCGCGTCGGCGCGGGCCTCGCCGAGCTGGCCGTGGCCCGCGGCGGGCTCGGCGGGCTGGCCCCCGCCCGCCCCGGGCCCTGGCGCGTCGGCGCGGGCCTCGCCGAGCTCGCCGTGGCCCGCGCCGGGCTCGGCGGGCTCGCCCCCGCCCGCCCCGGGCCCTGGCGCGTCGGCACGGGCCTGGCCGAGCTGGCCGTGGCCCGCGGCGGGCTCGGCGGGCTCGCCCCCGCCCGCCCCGGGCCCTGGCGCGTCGGCGCGGGCCTGGCCGAGCTGGCCGTGGCCCGCGGCGGGCTCGGCGGGCTCGCCCCCGCCCGCCGCGGGCCCTGGCGCGTCGGCGCGGGCCTGGCCGAGCTCGCCGTGGCCCGCGGCGGGCTCGGCGGGCTCGCCCCCGCCCGCCCCGGGCCCTGGCGCGTCGGCGCGGGGCTCGGCGGGCTCGCCGTGGCCCGCGGCGGGCTCGGCGGGCTCGCCCCCGCCCGCCGCGGGCCCTGGCGCGTCGGCGCGGGCCTCGCCGAGCTCGCCGTGGCCCGCGGCGGGCTCGGCGGGCTCGCCCCCGCCCGCCGCGGGCCCTGGCGCGTCGGCGCGGGCCTGGCCGAGCTGGCCGTGGCCCGCGGCGGGCTCGGCGGGCTCGCCCCCGCCCGCCGCGGGCCCTGGCACGTCGGCGCGGGCCTCGCCGAGCTCGCCGTGGCCCGCGGCGGGCTCGGCGGGCTCGCCCCCGCCCGCCGCGGGCCCTGGCGCGTCGGCGCGGGCCTCGCCGAGCTCGCCGTGGCCCGCGGCGGGCTCCGCGGGGTCGCCCCCGCCCGCCGCGGGCCCTGGCGCGTCGGCGCGGGCCTCGCCGAGCTGGCCGTGGCCCGCGCCGGGCTCGGCGGGCTCGCCCCCGCCCGCCGCGGGCCCTGGCGCGTCGGCGCGGGCCTCGCCGAGCTGGCCGTGGCCCGCGGCGGGCTCGGCGGGCTCGCCCCCGCCCGCCCCGGGCCCTGGCGCGTCGGCGCGGGCCTCGCCGAGCTCGCCGTGGCCCTCGCCGGGCTCGGCGGGCTCGCCCCCGCCCGCCGCGGGCCCTGGCGCGTCGGCGCGGGCCTCGCCGAGCTCGCCGTGGCCCGCGGCGGGCTCGGCGGGCTCGCCCCGGCCCGCCCCGGGCCCTGGCGCGTCGGCGCGGGCCTCGCCGAGCTCGCCGTGGCCCGCGGCGGGCTCGGCGGGCTCGCCCCCGCCCGCCCCGGGCCCTGGCGCGTCGGCGCGGGCCTCGCCGAGCTCGCCGTGTCCCTCGGCGGGCTCGGCGGGCTCGCCCCCGCCCGCCGCGGGCCCTGGCGCGTCGGCGCGGGCCTCGCCGAGCTGGCCGTGGCCCGCGGCGGGCTCGGCGGGCTCGCCCCCGCCCGCCGCGGGCCCTGGCGCGTCGGCGCGGGCCTCGCCGAGCTGGCCGTGGCCCGCGGCGGGCTCGGCGGGCTCGCCCCCGCCCGCCCCGGGCCCTGGCGCGTCGGCGCGGGCCTGGCCGAGCTCGCCGTGGCCCGCGGCGGGCTCGACGGGCTCGCCCCCGCCCGCCCCGGGCCCTGGCGCGTCGGCGCGGGCCTCGCCGAGCTCGCCGTGGCCCGCGGCGGGCTCGGCGGGCTCGCCCCCGCCCGCCGCGGGCCCTGGCGCGTCGGCGCGGGCCTCGCCGAGCTGGCCGTGGCCCGCGGCGGGCTCGGCTGGCTCGCCCCCGCCCGCCGCGGGCCCTGGCGCGTCGGCGCGGGCCTGGCCGAGCTGGCCGTGGCCCGCGGCGGGCTCGGCGGGCTCGCCCCCGCCCGCCGCGGGCCCTGGCGCGTCGGCGCGGGCCTCGCCGAGCTGGCCGTGGCCCGCGGCGGGCTCGGCGGGCTCGCCCCCGCCCGCCGCGGGCCCTGGCGCGTCGGCGCGGGCCTCGCCGAGCTCGCCGTGGCCCGCGGCGGGCTCGGCGGGCTCGCCCCCGCCCGCCCCGGGCCCTGGCGCGTCGGCGCGGGCCTCGCCGAGCTCGCCGTGGCCCGCGGCGGGCTCGGCGGGCTCGCCCCCGCCCGCCCCGGGCCCTGGCGCGTCGGCGCGGGCCTGGCCGAGCTCGCCGTGGCCCGCGGCGGGCTCGGCGGGCTCGCCCCCGCCCGCCGCGGGCCCTGGCGCGTCGGCGCGGGCCTCGCCGAGCTCGCCGTGGCCCGCGGCGGCCTCGGCGGGCTCGCCCCCGCCCGCCGCGGGCCCTGGCGCGTCGGCGCGGGCCTGGCCGAGCTCGCCGTGGCCCGCGGCGGGCTCGGCGGGCTCGCCCCCGCCCGCCGCGGGCCCTGGCGCGTCGGCGCGGGCCTGGCCGAGCTGGCCGTGGCCCGCGGCGGGCTCGGCGGGCTCGCCCCCGCCCGCCGCGGGCCCTGGCGCGTCGGCGCGGGCCTCGCCGAGCTGGCCGTGGCCCGCGGCGGGCTCGGCGGGCTCGCCCCCGCCCGCCGCGGGCCCTGGCGCGTCGGCGCGGGCCTCGCCGAGCTGGCCGTGGCCCGCGGCAGGCTCGGCGGGCTCGCCCCCGCCCGCCCCGGGCCCTGGCGCGTCGGCGCGGGCCTGGCCGAGCTCGCCGTGGCCCGCGGCGGGCTCGGCGGGCTCGCCCCCGCCCGCCGCGGGCCCTGGCGCGTCGGCGCGGGCCTCGCCGAGCTCGCCGTGGCCCGCGGCGGGCTCGGCGGGCTCGCCCCCGCCCGCCCCGGGCCCTGGCGCGTCGGCGCGGGCCTCGCCGAGCTCGCCGTGGCCCGCGGCGGGCTCGGCGGGCTCGCCCCCGCCCGCCGCGGGCCCTGGCGCGTCGGCGCGGGCCTGGCCGAGCTCGCCGTGGCCCGCGGCGGGCTCCGCGGGGTCGCCCCCGCCCGCCGCGGGCCCTGGCGCGTCGGCGCGGGCCTCCCCGAGCTGGCCGTGGCCCGCGGCGGGCTCGGCGGGCTCGCCCCCGCCCGCCGCGGGCCCTGGCGCGTCGGCGCGGGCCTCGCCGAGCTGGCCGTGGCCCGCGGCGGGCTCGGCGGGCTGGCCCCCGCCCGCCCCGGGCCCTGGCGCGTCGGCGCGGGCCTCGCCAAGCTCGCCGTGGCCCGCGGCGGCCTCGGCGGGCTCGCCCCCGCCCGCCGCGAGCCCTGGCGCGTTGGCGCGGCCCTCGCCGAGCTCGCCGTGGCCCGCGGCGGGCTCGGCGGGCTCGCCCCCGCCCGCCGCAGGCCCTGGCGCGTCGGCGCGGGCCTCGCCGAGCTCGCCGTGGCCCGCGGTGGGCTCGGCGGGCTCGCCCCCGCCCGCCGCGAGCCCTGGCATGTCGGCGCGGGCCTCGCTGAGCTCGCCGCGGCCCGCGGCGGGCTCGGAGGGCTCGCCCCCCCCCGCTGCGAGCCCTGGCGCGTCGGCGCGGGCTTCGACGAGCTCGCCGTGGCCCGCGGCGGGCTCGGCGGGCTCGCCCCCGCCCGCCGCGAGCCCTGGCGCGTCGACGCGGGCTTCGCCGAGCTGGCCGTGGCCCGCGGCGGGCTGGGCAGGCTCGCCCCCGCCCGCCGCGGGCCCTGGCGCGTCGGCGCGGGCCTCGCCGAGCTGGCCGTGGCCCGCGGCGGGCTCGGCGGGCTCGCCCCCGCCCGCCGCGAGCCCTGGCGCGTCAGCGCGGGCCTCGCCGAGCTGGCCGTGGCCCGCGGCTGGCTCGGCGGGCTGGCCCCCGCCCGCCGCGGGCCCTGGCGCGTCGGCGCGGGCCTCGCCGAGCTCGCCGTGGCCCAGCGGCGGCCTCGGCGGGCTCGCCCCGGCCCGCCGAGAGCCCTGGCGCGTCGGCGCGGGCCTCGCCGAGCTCGCCGTAGCCCGCGGCGGGCTCGGCGGGCTGGCCCCCGCCTGCCGCGGGCCCTGGCGCGTCGGCGCGGGGCTCGCCGAGCTGGCCGTGGCCCGCGGCGGGCTCGGCGGGCTCGCCCCCGCCCGCCCCGGGCCCTGGCGCGTCGGCGCGGGCCTCGCCGAGCTGGCCGTGGCCCGCGGCGGGCTCGGCGGGCTCGCCCCCGCCCGCCGCGGGCCCTGGCGCGTCGGCGCGGGCCTCGCCGAGCTCGCCGTGGCCCGCGGCGGGCTCGGCGGGCTCGCCCCCGCCCGCCCCGGGCCCTGGCGCGTCGGCACGGGCCTCGCCGAACTCGCCGTGGCCCGCGGCGGGCTCGGCGGGCTCGCCCCCGCCCGCCGCGGG
The DNA here is from genome assembly GCF_040807025.1 of Struthio camelus. Classification (NCBI taxonomy): domain Eukaryota; kingdom Metazoa; phylum Chordata; class Aves; order Struthioniformes; family Struthionidae; genus Struthio; species Struthio camelus. The sequence continues at coordinate 32,046 of NW_027182615.1, forward strand.
CCCTGGCGCGTCGGCGCGGGCCTGGCCGAGCTCGCCGTGGCCCGCGGCGGGCTCGTCGGGCTCGCCCCCGCCCGCCGCGGGCCCTGGCGCGTCGGCGCGGGCCTCGCCGAGCTCGCCGTGGCCCGCGCCGGGCTCGGCGGGCTCGCCCCCGCCCGCCGCGGGCCCTGGCGCGTCGGCGCGGGCCTCGCCAAGCTGGCCGTGGCCCGCGGCGGGCTCGGCGGGCTCGCCCCCGCCCGCCGCGGGCCCTGGCGCGTCGGCGCGGGCCTGGCCGAGCTCGCCGTGGCCCGCGGCGGGCTCGGCGGGCTCGCCCCCGCCCGCCGCGAGCCCTGGCGCGTCGGCGCGGGCCTCGCCGAGCTCGCCGTGTCCCTCGGCGGGCTCGGCGGGCTCGCCCCCGCCCGCCGCGGGCCCTGGCGCATTGGCGCGGGCCTCGCCGAGCTCGCCGTGGCCCGCGGCGGGCTCGGCGGGCTCGCCCCCGCCCGCCCCGGGCCCTGGCGCGTCGGCGCGGGCCTCGCCGAGCTCGCCGTGGCCCGCGGCGGGCTCGGCGGGCTCGCCCCCGCCCGCCGCGGGCCCTGGCGCGTCGGCGCGGGCCTGGCCGAGCTCGCCGTGTCCCTCGGCGGGCTCGGCGGGCTCGCCCCCGCCCGCCGCGGGCCCTGGCGCGTTGGCGCGGGCCTCGCCGAGCTGGCCGTGGCCCGCGGCGGGCTCGGCGGGCTCGCCCCCGCCCGCCGCGGGCCCTGGCGCGTCGGCGCGGGCCTCGCCGAGCTGGCCGTGGCCCGCGGCGGGCTCGGCGGGCTGGCCCCCGCCCGCCGCGGGCCCTGGCGCGTCGGCGCGGGCCTCGCCGAGCTCGCCCTGGCCCGCGGCGGGCTCGGCGGGCTCGCCCCCGCCCGCCGCGGGCCCTGGCGCATCGGCGCGGGCCTCGCCGAGCTGGCCGTGGCCCGCGGCGGGCTCGGCGGGCTCGCCCCCGCCCGCCCCGGGCCCTGGCGCGTCGGCGCGGGCCTCGCCGAGCTCGCCGTGGCCCGCGGCGGGCTCGGCGGGCTCGCCCCCGCCCGCCGCGGGCCCTGGCGCGTCGGCGCGGGCCTCGCCGAGCTCGCCGTGGCCCGCGGCGGGCTCGGCGGGCTCGCCCCCGCCCGCCCCGGGCCCTGGCGCGTCGGCGCGGGCCTGGCCGAGCTCGCCGTGGCCCGCGGCGGGCTCGACGGGCTCGCCCCCGCCCGCCCCGGGCCCTGGCGCGTCGGCGCGGGCCTCGCCGAGCTCGCCGTGGCCCGCGGCGGGCTCGGCGGGCTCGCCCCCGCCCGCCCCGGGCCCTGGCGCGTCGGCGCGGGCCTCGCCGAGCTCGCCGTGGCCCGCGGCGGGCTCGGCGGGCTCGCCCCCGCCCGCCGCGGGCCCTGGCGCGTCGGCGCGGGCCTGGCCGAGCTGGCCGTGGCCCGCGGCGGGCTCGGCGGGATCGCCCCCGCCCGCCCCGGGCCCTGGCGCGTCGGCGCGGGCCTCGCCGAGCTGGCCGTGGCCCGCGGCGGGCTCGGCGGGCTCGCCCCCGCCCGCCGCGGGCCCTGGCGCGTCGGCGCGGGCCTCGCCGAGCTCGCCGTGGCCCGCGGCGGGCTCGGCGGGCTCGCCCCCGCCCGCCCCGGGCCCTGGCGCGTCGGCGCGGGCCTCGCCGAGCTCGCCGTGGCCCGCGCCGGGCTCGGCGGGCTCGCCCCCGCCCGCCCCGGGCCCTGGCGCGTCGGCGCGGGCCTGGCCGAGCTGGCCGTGGCCCGCGGCGGGCTCGGCGGGCTCGCCCCCGCCCGCCCCGGGCCCTGGCGCGTCGGCGCGGGCCTGGCCGAGCTGGCCGTGGCCCGCGGCGGGCTCGGCGGGCTCGCCCCCGCCCGCCGCGGGCCCTGGCGCGTCGGCGCGGGCCTGGCCGAGCTCGCCGTGGCCCGCGGCGGGCTCGGCGGGCTCGCCCCCGCCCGCCCCGGGCCCTGGCGCGTCGGCGCGGGGCTCGGCGGGCTCGCCGTGGCCCGCGGCGGGCTCGGCGGGCTCGCCCCCGCCCGCCGCGGGCCCTGGCGCGTCGGCGCGGGCCTCGCCGAGCTCGCCGTGGCCCGCGGCGGGCTCGGCGGGCTCGCCCCCGCCCGCCGCGGGCCCTGGCGCGTCGGCGCGGGCCTGGCCGAGCTGGCCGTGGCCCGCGGCGGGCTCGGCGGGCTCGCCCCCGCCCGCCGCGGGCCCTGGCGTGTCGGCGCGGGCCTCGCCGAGCTCGCCGTGGCCCGCGGCGGGCTCGGCGGGCTCGCCCCCGCCCGCCGCGGGCCCTGGCGCGTCGGCGCGGGCCTCGCCGAGCTGGCCGTGGCCCGCGGCGGGCTCGGCGGGCTCGCCCCCGCCCGCCGCGGGCCCTGGCACGTCGGCGCGGGCCTCGCCGAGCTCGCCGTGGCCCGCGGCGGGCTCGGCGGGCTCGCCCCCGCCCGCCGCGGGCCCTGGCGCGTCGGCGCGGGCCTCGCCGAGCTCGCCGTGGCCCGCGGCGGGCTCCGCGGGGTCGCCCCCGCCCGCCGCGGGCCCTGGCGCGTCGGCGCGGGCCTCGTCGAGCTGGCCGTGGCCCGCGCCGGGCTCGGCGGGCTCGCCCCCGCCCGCCGCGGGCCCTGGCGCGTCGGCGCGGGCCTCGCCGAGCTGACCGTGGCCCGCGGCGGGCTCGGCGGGCTCGCCCCCGCCCGCCCCGGGCCCTGGCGCGTCGGCGCGGGCCTCGCCGAGCTCGCCGTGGCCCTCGCCGGGCTCGGCGGGCTCGCCCCCGCCCGCCGCGGGCCCTGGCGCGTCGGCGCGGGCCTCGCCGAGCTCGCCGTGGCCCGCGGCGGGCTCGGCGGGCTCGCCCCGGCCCGCCCCGGGCCCTGGCGCGTCGGCGCGGGCCTCGCCGAGCTCGCCGTGGCCCGCGGCGGGCTCGGCGGGCTCGCCCCCGCCCGCCCCGGGCCCTGGCGCGTCGGCGCGGGCCTCGCCGAGCTCGCCGTGTCCCTCGGCGGGCTCGGCGGGCTCGCCCCCGCCCGCCGCGGGCCCTGGCGCGTCGGCGCGGGCCTCGCCGAGCTGGCCGTGGCCCGCGGCGGGCTCGGCGGGCTCGCCCCCGCCCGCCGCGGGCCCTGGCGCGTCGGCGCGGGCCTCGCCGAGCTGGCCGTGGCCCGCGGCGGGCTCGGCGGGCTCGCCCCCGCCCGCCCCGGGCCCTGGCGCGTCGGCGCGGGCCTCGCCGAGCTCGCCGTGGCCCGCGGCGGGCTCGGCGGGTTCGCCCCCGCCCGCCGCGGGCCCTGGCGCGTCGGCGCGGGCCTCGCCGAGCTGGCCGTGGCCCGCGGCGGGCTCGGCTGGCTCGCCCCCGCCCGCCGCGGGCCCTGGCGCGTCGGCGCGGGCCTGGCCGAGCTGGCCGTGGCCCGCGGCGGGCTCGGCGGGCTCGCCCCCGCCCGCCGCGGGCCCTGGCGCGTCGGCGCGGGCCTCGCCGAGCTGGCCGTGGCCCGCGGCGGGCTCGGCGGGCTCGCCCCCGCCCGCCGCGGGCCCTGGCGCGTCGGCGCGGGCCTCGCCGAGCTCGCCGTGGCCCGCGGCGGGCTCGGCGGGCTCGCCCCCGCCCGCCCCGGGCCCTGGCGCGTCGGCGCGGGCCTCGCCGAGCTCGCCGTGGCCCGCGGCGGGCTCGGCGGGCTCGCCCCCGCCCGCCCCGGGCCCTGGCGCGTCGGCGCGGGCCTGGCCGAGCTCGCCGTGGCCCGCGGCGGGCTCGGCGGGCTCGCCCCCGCCCGCCGCGGGCCCTGGCGCGTCGGCGCGGGCCTCGCCGAGCTCGCCGTGGCCCGCGGCGGGCTCGGCGGGCTCGCCCCCGCCCGCCGCGGGCCCTGGCGCGTCGGCGCGGGCCTGGCCGAGCTCGCCGTGGCCCGCGGCGGGCTCGGCGGGCTCGCCCCCGCCCGCCGCGGGCCCTGGCGCGTCGGCGCGGGCCTGGCCGAGCTGGCCGTGGCCCGCGGCGGGCTCGGCGGGCTCGCCCCCGCCCGCCGCGGGCCCTGGCGCGTCGGCGCGGGCCTCGCCGAGCTGGCCGTGGCCCGCGGCGGGCTCGGCGGGCTCGCCCCCGCCCGCCGCGGGCCCTGGCGCGTCGGCGCGGGCCTCGCCGAGCTGGCCGTGGCCCGCGGCGGGCTCGGCGGGCTCGCCCCCGCCCGCCCCGGGCCCTGGCGCGTCGGCGCGGGCCTGGCCGAGCTCGCCGTGGCCCGCGGCGGGCTCGGCGGGCTCGCCCCCGCCCGCCGCGGGCCCTGGCGCGTCGGCGCGGGCCTCGCCGAGCTCGCCGTGGCCCGCGGCGGGCTCGGCGGGCTCGCCCCCGCCCGCCCCGGGCCCTGGCGCGTCGGCGCGGGCCTCGCCGAGCTCGCCGTGGCCCGCGGCGGGCTCGGCGGGCTCGCCCCCGCCCGCCGCGGGCCCTGGCGCGTCGGCGCGGGCCTGGCCGAGCTCGCCGTGGCCCGCGGCGGGCTCCGCGGGGTCGCCCCCGCCCGCCGCGGGCCCTGGCGCGTCGGCGCGGGCCTCCCCGAGCTGGCCGTGGCCCGCGGCGGGCTCGGCGGGCTCGCCCCCGCCCGCCGCGGGCCCTGGCGCGTCGGCGCGGGCCTCGCCGAGCTGGCCGTGGCCCGCGGCGGGCTCGGCGGGCTGGCCCCCGCCCGCCCCGGGCCCTGGCGCGTCGGCGCGGGCCTCGCCAAGCTCTCCGTGGCCCGCGGCGGCCTCGGCGGGCTCGCCCCGGCCCGCCGCGAGCCCTGGCGCGTTGGCGCGGCCCTCGCCGAGCTCGCCGTGGCCCGCGGCGGGCTCGGCGGGCTCGCCCCCGCCCGCCGCAGGCCCTGGCGCGTCGGCGCGGGCCTCGCCGAGCTCGCCGTGGCCCGCGGTGGGCTCGGCGGGCTCGCCCCCGCCCGCCGCGAGCCCTGGCATGTCGGCGCGGGCCTCGCTGAGCTCGCCGCGGCCCGCGGCGGGCTCGGAGGGCTCGCCCCCCCCCGCTGCGAGCCCTGGCGCGTCGGCGCGGGCTTCGACGAGCTCGCCGTGGCCCGCGGCGGGCTCGGCGGGCTCGCCCCCGCCCGCCGCGAGCCCTGGCGCGTCGACGCGGGCTTCGCCGAGCTGGCCGTGGCCCGCGGCGGGCTGGGCAGGCTCGCCCCCGCCCGCCGCGGGCCCTGGCGCGTCGGCGCGGGCCTCGCCGAGCTGGCCGTGGCCCGCGGCGGGCTCGGCGGGCTCGCCCCCGCCCGCCGCGAGCCCTGGCGCGTCAGCGCGGGCCTCGCCGAGCTGGCCGTGGCCCGCGGCGGGCTCGGCGGGCTGGCCCCCGCCCGCCGCGGGCCCTGGCGCGTCGGCGCGGGCCTCGCCGAGCTGGCCGTGGCCCAGCGGCGGCCTCGGCGGGCTCGCCCCGGCCCGCCGAGAGCCCTGGCGCGTCGGCGCGGGCCTCGCCGAGCTCGCCGTAGCCCGCGGCGGGCTCGGCGGGCTGGCCCCCGCCTGCCGCGGGCCCTGGCGCGTCGGCGCGGGGCTCGCCGAGCTGGCCGTGGCCCGCGGCGGGCTCGGCGGGCTCGCCCCCGCCCGCCCCGGGCCCTGGCGCGTCGGCGCGGGCCTCGCCGAGCTGGCCGTGGCCCGCGGCGGGCTCGGCGGGCTCGCCCCCGCCCGCCGCGGGCCCTGGCGCGTCGGCGCGGGCCTCGCCGAGCTCGCCGTGGCCCGCGGCGGGCTCGGCGGGCTCGCCCCCGCCCGCCCCGGGCCCTGGCGCGTCGGCACGGGCCTCGCCGAACTCGCCGTGGCCCGCGGCGGGCTCGGCGGGCTCGCCCCCGCCCGCCGCGGGCCCTGGCGCGTCGGCGCGGGCCTGGCCGAGCTCGCCGTGGCCCGCGGCGGGCTCGTCGGGCTCGCCCCCGCCCGCCGCGGGCCCTGGCGCGTCGGCGCGGGCCTCGCCGAGCTCGCCGTGGCCCGCGCCGGGCTCGGCGGGCTCGCCCCCGCCCGCCGCGGGCCCTGGCGCGTCGGCGCGGGCCTCGCCGAGCTCGCCGTGGCCCGCGGCGGGCTCGGCGGGCTCGCCCCCGCCCGCCGCGGGCCCTGGCGCGTCGGCGCGGGCCTGGCCGAGCTCGCCGTGGCCCGCGGCGGGCTCGGCGGGCTCGCCCCCGCCCGCCGCGGGCCCTGGCGCGTCGGCGCGGGCCTCGCCGAGCTCGCCGTGGCCCGCGGCGGGCTCCCCGGGCTCGCCCCCGCCCGCCGCGGGCCCTGGCGCGTCGGCGCGGGCCTCGCCGAACTCGCCGTGGCCCGCCGCGGGCTCGGCGGGCTGGCCCCCACCCGCCGCGGGCCCTGGCGCGTCGGCGCAGGCCTCGCCGAGCTGGCCGTGGCCCGCGCCGGGCTCGGCAGGCTCGCCCCCACCCTCCGCGGGCCCTGGCGCGTCGGCGCGGGCCTCGCCGAGCTCGCCGTGGCCCGCGGCGGGCTCGGCGGGCTCGCCCCCGCCCGCCGCGGGCCCTGGCGCGTCGGCGCGGGCCTGGCCGAGCTCGCCGTGGCCCGCGCCGGGCTCGGCGGGCTCGCCCCCGCCCGCCCCGGGCCCTGGCGCGTCGGCGCGGGCCTCGCCGAGCTGGCCGTGGCCCGCGGCGGGCTCGGCGGGCTCGCCCCCGCCCGCCGCGGGCCCTGGCGCGTCGGCGCGGGCCTCGCCGAGCTGGCCGTGGCCCTCGCCGGGCTCGGCGGGCTCGCCCCCGCCCGCCGCGGGCCCTGGCGCGTCGGCGCGGGCCTCGCCGAGCTCGCCGTGGCCCGCGGCGGGCTCGGCGGGCTCGCCCCCGCCCGCCCCGGGCCCTGGCGCATCGGCGCGGGCCTCGCCGAGCTCGCCGTGGCCCGCGGCGGGCTCGGCGGGCTCGCCCCCGCCCGCCGCGGTCCCTGGCGCGTCGACGCGGGCTTCGCCGAGCTGGCCGTGGCCCGCGGCGGGCTCGGCGGGCTCGCCCCCGCCCGCCCCGGGCCCTGGCGCATCGGAGCGGGCCTCGCCGAGCTCGCCGTGGCCCGCGGCGGGCTCGGCGGGCTGCCCCCGCCCGCCGCGAGCCCTGGCGCGTCAGCGCGGGCCTCGCCGAGCTGGCCGTGGCCCGCGGCGGGCTCGGCGGGCTGGCCCCCGCCCGCCGCGGGCCCTGGCGCGTCGGCGCGGGCCTCGCCGAGCTCGCCGTGGCCCGCGGCGGCCTCGGCGGGCTCGCCCCGGCCCGCCGCGAGCCCTGGCGCGTTGGCGCGGCCCTCGCCGAGCTCGCCGTGGCCCGCGGCGGGCTCGGCGGGCTCGCCCCGCCCGCCGCAGGCCCTGGCGCGTCGGCGCGGGCCTCGCCGAGCTCGCCGTGGCCCGCGGTGGGCTCGGCGGGCTCGCCCCCGCCCGCCGCGAGCCCTGGCATGTCGGCGCGGACCTCGCTGAGCTCGCCGCGGCCCGCGGCGGGCTCGGAGGGCTCGCCCCCCCCCGCTGCGAGCCCTGGCGCGTCGGCGCGGGCTTCGACGAGCTCGCCGTGGCCCGCGGCGGGCTCGGCGGGCTCGCCCCCGCCCGCCGCGAGCCCTGGCGCGTCGACGCGGGCTTCGCCGAGCTGGCCGTGGCCCGCGGCGGGCTGGGCAGGCTCGCCCCCGCCCGCCGCGGGCCCTGGCGCGTCGGCGCGGGCCTCGCCGAGCTGGCCGTGGCCCGCGGCGGCTCGGCGGGCTCGCCCCCGCCCGCCGCGAGCCCTGGCGCGTCAGCGCGGGCCTCGCCGAGCTGGCCGTGGCACGCGGCGGGCTCGGCGGGCTGGCCCCCGCCCGCCGCGGGCCCTGGCGCTTCGGCGCGGGCCTCGCCGAGCTCGCCGTGGCCCAGCGGCGGCGTCGGCGGGCTCGCCCCGGCCCGCCGAGAGCCCTGGCGCGTCGGCGCGGGCCTCGCCGAGCTCGCCGTGGCCCGCGGCGGGCTCGGCGGGCTGGCCCCCGCCTGCCGCGGGCCCTGGCGCGTCGGCGCGGGCTCGCCGAGCTGGCCGTGGCCCGCGGCGGGCTCGGCGGGCTCGCCCCCGCCCGCCGCGGGCCCTGGCGCGTCGGCGCGGGCCTCGCCGAGCTGGCCGTGGCCCGCGGCGGGCTCGGCGGGCTCGCCCCCGCCCGCCGCGGGCCCTGGCGCGTCGGCGCGGGCCTCGCCGAGCTCGCCGTGGCCCGCGGCGGGCTCGGCGGGCTCGCCCCCGCCCGCCCCGGGCCCTGGCGCGTCGGCGCGGGCCTCGCCGAACTCGCCGTGGCCCGCGGCGGGCTCGGCGGGCTCGCCCCCGCCCGCCGCGGGCCCTGGCGCGTCGGCGCGGGCCTCGCCGAGCTCGCCGTGGCCCGCGGCGGGCTCGTCGGGCTCGCCCCCGCCCGCCGCGGGCCCTGGCGCGTCGGCGCGGGCCTCGCCGAGTTCGCCGTGGCCCGCGCCGGGCTCGGCGGGCTCGCCCCCGCCCGCCGCGGGCCCTGGCGCGTCGGCGCGGGCCTCGCCGAGCTCGCCGTGGCCCGCGGCGGGCTCGGCGGGCTCGCCCCCGCCCGCCGCGGGCCCTGGCGCGTCGGCGCGGGCCTGGCCGAGCTCGCCGTGGCCCGCGGCGGGCTCGGCGGGCTCGCCCCCGCCCGCCGCGGGCCCTGGCGCGTCGGCGCGGGCCTCGCCGAGCTCGCCGTGGCCCGCGGCGGGCTCCCCGGGCTCGCCCCCGCCCGCCGCGGGCCCCTGGCGCGTCGGCGCGGGCCTCCCGAGCTCGCCGTGGCCCGCGGCGGGCTCGGCGGGCTGGCCCCCACCCGCCGCGGGCCCTGGCGCGTCGGCGCGGGCCTCGCCGAGCTGGCCGTGGCCCGCGCCGGGCTCGGCGGGCTCGCCCCCACCCGCCGCGGGCCTGGCGCGTCGGCGCGGGCCTCGCCGAGCTGGCCGTGGCCCGCGGCGGGCTCGGCGGGCTCGCCCCCGCCCGCCCCGGGCCCTGGCGCGTCGGCGCGGGCCTCGCCGAGCTCGCCGTGGCCCGCGCCGGGCTCGGCGGGCTCGCCCCCACCCGCCCGGGGCCTGGCGCGTCGGCGCGGGCCTCGCCGAGCTGGCCGTGGCCCGCGGCGGGCTCGGCGGGCTCGCCCCCGCCCGCCGCGGGCCCTGGCGCGTCGGCGCGGCCTCGCCGAGCTCGCCGTGGCCCGCGGCGGGCTCGGCGGGCTCGCCCCCGCCCGCCGCGGGCCCTGGCGCGTCGGCGCGGGCCTGGCCGAGCTCGCCGTGGCCCGCGGCGGGCTCGGCGGGCTGGCCCCCGCCCGCCCCGGGCCCTGGCGCGTCGGCGCGGCCTCGCCGAGCTCGCCGTGGCCCGCGCCGGGCTCGGCGGGCTCGCCCCCGCCCGCCGCGGGCCCTGGCGCGTCGGCGCGGGCCTCGCCGAGCTCGCCCGTGGCCCGCGGCGGGCTCGGCGGGCTCGCCCCCCGCCCGCCGCGGGCCCTGGCGCGTCGGCGCGGGCCTGGCCGAGCTCGCCGTGGCCCGCGGCGGGCTCGGCGGGCTCGCCCCCGCCCGCCGCGGGCCCTGGCGCGTCGGCGCGGGCCTCGCCGAGCTCGCCGTGGCCCGCGGCGGGCTCCCCGGGCTCGCCCCGCCCGCCGCGGGCCCTGGCGCGTCGGCGCGGGCCTCGCCGAGCTCGCCGTGGCCCGCGGCGGGCTCGGCGGGCTGGCCCCCACCCGCCGCGGGCCCTGGCGCGTCGGCGCGGGCCTCGCCGAGCTGGCCGTGGCCCGCGCCGGGCTCGGCGGGCTCGCCCCCACCCTCCGCGGGCCCTGGCGCGTCGGCGCGGGCCTCGCCGAGCTCGCCGTGGCCCGCGGCGGGCTCGGCGGGCTCGCCCCCGCCCGCCCCGGGCCCTGGCGCGTCGGCGCGGGCCTGGCCGAGCTCGCCGTGGCCCGCGCCGGGCTCGGCGGGCTCGCCCCCGCCCGCCCCGGGCCCTGGCGCGTCGGCGCGGGCCTCGCCGAGCTGGCCGTGGCCCGCGGCGGGCTCGGCGGGCTCGCCCCCGCCCGCCGCGGGCCCTGGCGCGTCGGCGCGGGCCTCGCCGAGCTGGCCGTGGCCCTCGCCGGGCTCGGCGGGCTCGCCCCCGCCCGCCGCGGGCCCTGGCGCGTCGGCGCGGGCCTCGCCGAGCTCGCCGTGGCCCGCGGCGGGCTCGGCGGGCTCGCCCCCGCCCGCCCCGGGCCCTGGCGCATCGGCGCGGGCCTCGCCGAGCTCGCCGTGGCCCGCGGCGGGCTCGGCGGGCTCGCCCCCGCCCGCCGCGGGCCCTGGCGCGTCGACGCGGGCTTCGCCGAGCTCGCCGTGGCCCGCGGCGGGCTCGGCGGGCTCGCCCCCGCCCGCCCGGGCCCTGGCGCATCGGAGCGGGCCTCGCCGAGCTCGCGTGGCCCGCGGCGGGCTCGGCGGGCTTGCCCCCGCCCGCCGCGAGCCCTGGCGGCGTCAGCGCGGGCCTCGCCGAGCTGGCCGTGGCCCGCGGCGGGCTCGGCGGGCTGGCCCCCGCCCGCCCCGGGCCCTGGCGCGTCGGCGCGGGCCTCGCCGAGCTCGCCGTGGCCCGCGGCGGCCTCGGCGGGCTCGCCCGGCCCGCCGCGAGCCCTGGCGCGTTGGCGCGGCCCTCGCCGAGCTCGCCGTGGCCCGCGGCGGGTTCGGCGGGCTCGCCCCCGCCCGCCGCAGGCCCTGCGCGTCGGCGCGGGCCTCGCCGAGCTCGCCGTGGCCCGCGGTGGGCTCGGCGGGCTCGCCCCCGCCCGCCGCGAGCCCTGGCATGTCGGCGCGGGCCTCGCTGAGCGCGCCGCGGCCCGCGGCGGGCTCGGAGGGCTCGCCCCCCCCCCGCTGCGAGCCCTGGCGCGTCGGCGCGGGCTTCGACGAGCTCGCCGTGGCCCGCGGCGGGCTCGGCGGGCTCGCCCCCGCCCGCCGCGAGCCCTGGCGCGTCGACGCGGGCTTCGCCGAGCTGGCCGTGGCCCGCGGCGGGCTGGGCAGGCTCGCCCCCGCCCGCCGCGGGCCCTGGCGCGTCGGCGTGGGCCTCGCCGAGCTCGCCGTGGCCCGCGGCGGGCTCGGCGTGCTCGCCCCCGCCCGCCGCGAGCCCTGGCGCGTCAGCGCGGGCCTCGCCGAGCTGGCCGTGGCACGCGGCGGGCTCGGCGGGCTGGCCCCCGCCCGCCGCGGGCCCTGGCGCGTCGGCGCGGGCCTCGCCGAGCTGGCCGTGGCCCGCGCGGGCTCGGCGGGCTCGCCCCCGCCCGCCGCGGGCCCTGGCGCTTCGGCGCGGGCCTCGCCGAGCTCGCCGTGGCCCAGCGGCGGCCTCGGCGGGCTCGCCCCGGCCCGCCGAGAGCCCTGGGGCGTCGGCGCGGGCCTCGCCGAGCTCCGCCGTGGCCCGCGGCGGGCTCGGCGGGCTGGCCCCCGCCTGCCGCGGGCCCTGGCGCGTCGGCGCGGGGCTCGCCGAGCTGGCCGTGGCCCGCGGCGGGCTCGGCGGGCTCGCCCCCGCCCGCCGCGGGCCCTGGCGCGTCGGCGCGGGCCTCGCCGAGCTGGCCGTGGCCCGCGGCGGGCTCGGCGGGCTCGCCCCCGCCCGCCGCGGGCCCTGGCGCGTCGGCGCGGGCCTCGCCGAGCTCGCCGTGGCCCGCGGCGGGCTCGGCGGGCTCGCCCCGCCGCCCCGGGCCCTGGCGCGTCGGCACGGGCCTCGCCGAACTCGCCGTGGCCCGCGGCGGGCTCGGCGGGCTCGCCCCCGCCCGCCGCGGGCCCTGGCGCGTCGGCGCGGGCCTGGCCGAGCTCGCCGTGGCCCGCGGTGGGCTCGTCGGGCTCGCCCCCGCCCGCCGCGGGCCCTGGCGCGTCGGCGCGGGCCTCGCCGAGCTCGCCGTGGCCCGCGCCGGGCTCGGCGGGCTCGCCCCCGCCCGCCGCGGGCCCTGGCGCGTCGGCGCGGGCCTCGCCGAGCTCGCCGTGGCCCGCGGCGGGCTCGGCGGGCTCGCCCCCGCCCGCCGCGGGCCCTGGCGCGTCGGCGCGGGCCTGGCCGAGCTCGCCGTGGCCCGCGGCGGGCTCGGCGGGCTCGCCCCCGCCCGCCGCGGGCCCTGGCGCGTCGGCGCGGGCCTCGCCGAGCTCGCCGTGGCCCGCGGCGGGCTCCCGGGCTCGCCCCCGCCCGCCGCGGGCCCTGGCGCGTCGGCGCGGGCCTCGCCGAGCTCGCCGTGGCCCGCGGCGGGCTCGGCGGGCTGGCCCCCACCCGCCGCGGGCCCTGGCGCGTCAGCGCGGGCCTCGCCGAGCTGGCCGTGGCCCGCGCCGGGCTCGGCGGGGCTCGCCCCCACCCGCCGCGGGCCCTGGCGCGTCGGCGCGGGCCTCGCCGAGCTCGCCGTGGCCCGCGGCGGGCTCGGCGGGCTCGCCCCCGCCCGCCCCGGGCCCTGGCGCGTCGGCGCGGGCCTGGCCGAGCTCGCCGTGGCCCGCGCCGGGCTCGGCGGGCTCGCCCCCGCCCGCCGCGGGCCCTGGCGCGTCGGCGCGGGCCTCGCCGAGCTCGCCGTGTCCCTCGGCGGGCTCGGCGGGCTCGCCCCCGCCCGCCGCGGGCCCTGGCGCGTCGGCGCGGGCCTTGCCGAGCTGGCCGTGGCCCGCGGCGGGCTCGGCGGGCTCGCCCCCGCCGCCGCGGGCCCTGGCGCGTCGGCGCGGGCCTCGCCGAGCTCGCCGTGGCCCGCGGCGGGCTCGGCGGGCTCGCCCCCGCCCGCCGCGGGCCCTGGCGCGTCGGCGCGGGCCTCGCCGAGCTCGCCGTGGCCCGCGGCGGGCTCGGCGGGCTCGCCCCCGCCCGCCCCGGGCCCTGGCGCGTCGGCGCGGGCCTCGCCGAGCTCGCCGTGGCCCGCGGCGGGCTCGGCGGGCTCCGCCCCCGCCCGCCGCGGGCCCTGGCGCGTCGACGCGGGCTTCGCCGAGCTCGCCGTGGCCCGCGGCGGGCTCGGCGGGCTCGCCCCCGCCCGCCCCGGGCCCTGGCGCATCGGAGCGGGCCTCGCCGAGCTCGCCGTGGCCCGCGGCGGGCTCGGCGGGCTTGCCCCCGCCCGCCGCGAGCCCTGGCGCGTCAGCGCGGGCCTCGCCGAGCTGGCCGTGGCCCGCGGCGGGCTCGGCGGGCTGGCCCCCGCCCGCCCGGGCCCTGGCGCGTCGGCGCGGGCCTCGCCGAGCTCGCGTGGCCCGCGGCGGCCTCGGCGGGCTCGCCCCGGCCCGCCGCGAGCCCTGGCGCGTTGGCGCGGCCCTCGCCGAGCTCGCCGTGGCCCGCGGCGGGTTCGGCGGGCTCGCCCCCGCCCGCCGCAGGCCCTGGCGCGTCGGCGCGGGCCTCGCCGAGCTGGCCGTGGCCCGCGGTGGGCTCGGCGGGCTCGCCCCCCGCCCGCCGCGAGCCCTGGCATGTCGGCGCGGGCCTCGCCTGAGCTCGCCGCGCCCGCGGCGGGCTCGGAGGGCTCGCCCCCCCCCGCTGCGAGCCCTGGCGCGTCGGCGCGGGCTTCGACGAGCTCGCCGTGGCCCGCGGCGGGCTCGGCGGGCTCGCCCCCGCCCGCCGCGAGCCCTGGCGCGTCGACGCGGGCTTCGCCGAGCTGGCCGTGGCCCGCGGCGGGCTGGGCAGGCTCGCCCCCGCCCGCCGCGGGCCCTGGCGCGTCGGCGTGGGCCTCGCCGAGCTGGCCGTGGCCCGCGGCGGGCTCGGCGTGCTCGCCCCCGCCCGCCGCGAGCCCTGGCGCGTCAGCGCGGGCCTCGCCGAGCTGGCCGTGGCACGCGGCGGGCTCGGCGGGCTGGCCCCCGCCCGCCGCGGGCCCTGGCGCGTCGGCGCGGGCCTCGCCGAGCTGGCCGTGGCCGCGCCGGGCTCGGCGGGCTCGCCCCCGCCCGCCGCGGGCCCTGGCGCTTCGGCGCGGGCCTCGCCGAGCTCGCCGTGGCCCAGCGGCGGCCTCGGCGGGCTCGCCCCCCGCCCGCCGCGGGCCCTGGCGCGTCGGCGCGGGCCTGGCCGAGCTCGCCGTGGCCCGCGGTGGGCTCGTCGGGCTCGCCCCCGCCCGCCGCGGGCCCTGGCGCGTCGGCGCGGGCCTCGCCGAGCTCGCCGTGGCCCGCGCCGGGCTCGGCGGGCTCGCCCCCGCCCGCCGCGGGCCCTGGCGCGTCGGCGCGGGCCTCGCCGAGCTCGCCGTGGCCCGCGGCGGGCTCGGCGGGCTCGCCCCCGCCCGCCGCGGGCCCTGGCGCGTCGGCGCGGGCCTGGCCGAGCTCGCCGTGGCCCGCGGCGGGCTCGGCGGGCTCGCCCCCGCCCGCCGCGGGCCCTGGCGCGTCGGCGCGGGCCTCGCCGAGCTCGCCGTGGCCCGCCGGCGGGCTCCCCGGGCTCGCCCCCGCCCGCCGCGGGCCCTGGCGCGTCGGCGCGGGCCTCGCCGAGCTCGCCGTGGCCCGCGGCGGGCTCGGCGGGCTGGCCCCCACCCGCCGCGGGCCCTGGCGCGTCAGCGCGGGCCTCGCCGAGCTGGCCGTGGCCCGCGCCGGGCTCGGCGGGCTCGCCCCCACCCGCCGCGGGCCCTGGCGCGTCGGCGCGGGCCTCGCCGAGCTCGCCGTGGCCCGCGGCGGGCTCGGCGGGCTCGCCCCCGCCCGCCCCGGGCCCTGGCGCGTCGGCGCGGGCCTGGCCGAGCTCGCCGTGGCCCGCGCCGGGCTCGGCGGGCTCGCCCCCACCCGCCCCGGGCCTTGGCGCGTCGGCGCGGGCCTCGCCGAGCTGGCCGTGGCCCGCGGCGGGCTTGGCGGGCTCGCCCCCGCCCGCCGCGGGCCCTGGCGCGTCGGCGCGGGCCTCGCCGAGCTCCGCCGTGGCCCGCGGCGGGCTCGGCGGGCTCGCCCCCGCCCGCCGCGGGCCCTGGCGCGTCGGCGCGGGCCTCGCCGAGCTGGCCGTGGCCCGCGGCGGGCTCGGCGGGCTCGCCCCCGCCCGCCGCGAGCCCTGGCGCGTCAGCGCGGGCCTCGCCGAGCTGGCCGTGGCACGCGGCGGGCTCGGCGGGCTGGCCCCCGCCCGCCGCGGGCCCTGGCGCGTCGGCGCGGGCCTCGCCGAGCTGGCCGTGGCCCGCGCCGGGCTCGGCGGGCTCGCCCCCGCCCGCCGCGGGCCCTGGCGCTTCGGCGCGGGCCTCGCCGAGCTCGCCGTGGCCCAGCGGCGGCCTCGGCGGGCTCGCCCCGGCCCGCCGCGAGCCCTGGCGCGACGGCGCGGGCCTCGCCGAGCTCGCCGTGGCCGCGGCGGGCTCGGCGGGCTGGCCCCGCCTGCCGGGGGCCCTGGCGCGTCGGCGCGGGGCTCGCCGAGCTGGCCGTGGCCCGCGGCGGCTCGTCGGGCTCGCCCCCGCCCGCCGCGGGCCCTGGCGCGTCGGCGCGGGCCTCGCCGAGCTGGCCGTGGCCCGCGGCGGGCTCGGCGGGCTCGCCCCCGCCCGCCGCGGGCCCTGGCGCGTCGGCGCGGGCCTCGCCGAGCTCGCCGTGGCCCGCGGCGGGCTCGGCGGGCTCGCCCCCGCCCGCCCCGGGCCCTGGCGCGTCGGCACGGCCTCGCCGAACTCGCCGTGGCCCGCGGCGGGCTCGGCGGGCTCGCCCCCGCCCGCCGCGGGCCCTGGCGCGTCGGCGCGGGCCTGGCCGAGCTCGCCGTGGCCCGCGGCGGGCTCGTCGGGCTCGCCCCCGCCCGCCGCGGGCCCTGGCGCGTCGGCGCGGGCCTCGCCGAGCTCGCCGTGGCCCGCGCCGGGCTCGGCGGGCTCGCCCCCGCCCGCCGCGGGCCCTGGCGCGTCGGCGCGGGCCTCGCCGAGCTCGCCGTGGCCCGCGGCGGGCTCGGCGGGCTCGCCCCCGCCCGCCCCGGGCCCTGGCGCGTCGGCGCGGGCCTGGCCGAGCTCGCCGTGGCCCGCGGCGGGCTCGGCGGGCTCGCCCCCGCCCGCCGCGGGCCCTGGCGCGTCGGCGCGGGCCTCGCCGAGCTCGCCGTGGCCCGCGGCGGGCTCCCCGGGCTCGCCCCCGCCCGCCGCGGGCCCTGGCGCGTCGGTGCGGGCCTCGCCGAGCTCGCCGTGGCCCGCGGCGGGCTCGGCGGGCTGGCCCCCACCCGCCGCGGGCCCTGGCGCGTCGGCGCGGGCCTCGCCGAGCTGGCCGTGGCCCGCGCCGGGCTCGGCGGGCTCGCCCCCACCCGCCGCGGGCCCTGGCGCGTCGGCGCGGGCCTCGCCGAGCTCGCCGTGGCCCGCGGCGGGCTCGGCGGGCTCGCCCCCGCCCGCCCCGGGCCCTGGCGCGTCGGCGCGGGCCTGGCCGAGCTCGCCGTGGCCCGCGCCGGCTCGGCGGGCTCGCCCCCACCCGCCCCGGGCCCTGGCGCGTCGGCGCGGGCCTCGCCGAGCTGGCCGTGGCCCGCGGCGGGCTCGGCGGGCTCGCCCCCGCCCGCCGCGGGCCCTGGCGCGTCGGCGCGGGCCTCGCCGAGCTCGCCGTGGCCCGCGGCGGGCTCGGCGGGCTCGCCCCCCGCCCGCCGCGGGCCCTGGCGCGTCGGCGCGGGCCTGGCCGAGCTCGCCGTGGCCCGCGGCGGGCTCGGCGGGCTGGCCCCGCCCGCCCCGGGCCCTGGCGCGTCGGCGCGGGCCTCGCCGAGCTCGCCGTGGCCCGCGCCGGGCTCGGCGGGCTCGCCCCCGCCCGCCGCGGGCCCTGGCGCGTCGGCGCGGGCCTGGCCGAGCTTGCCGTGTCCCTCGGCGGGCTCGGCGGGCTCGCCCCCGCCCGCCGCGGGCCCTGGCGCGTCGGCGCGGGCCTTGCCGAGCTGGCCGTGGCCCGCGGCGGGCTCGGCGGGCTCGCCCCCGCCCGCCGCGGGCCCTGGCGCGTCGGCGCGGGCCTCGCCGAGCTCGCCGTGGCCCGCGGCGGGCTCGGCGGGCTCGCCCCCGCCCGCCCCGGGCCCTGGCGCGTCGGCGCGGGGCTCGGCGGGCTCGCCGTGGCCCGCGGCGGGCTTGGCGGGCTCGCCCCCGCCCGCCGCGGGCCCTGGCGCGTCGGCGCGGGCCTCGCCGAGCTGGCCGTGGCCCGCGGCGGGCTCGGCGGGCTCGCCCCGCCCGCCGCGGGCCCTGGCGCGTCGGCGCGGGCCTGGCCGAGCTCGCCGTGGCCCGCGGCGGGCTCGACGGGCTCGCCCCCGCCCGCCGCGGGCCCTGGCGCGTCGGCGCGGGCCTCGCCGAGCTGGCCGTGGCCCGCGGCGGGCTCGGCGGCTCGCCCCCGCCCGCCGCGGGCCCTGGCGCGTCGGCGCGGGCCTCGCCGAGCTGGCCGTGGCCCGCGCCGGGCTCGGCGGGCTCGCCCCCACCCGCCGCGGGCTCTGGCGCGTCGGCGCGGGCCTCGCCGAGCTCGCCGTGGCCCGCGGCGGGCTCGGCGGGCTCGCCCCCGCCCGCCCCGGGCCCTGGCGCGTCGGCGCGGGCCTGGCCGAGCTCGCCGTGGCCCGCGCCGGGCTCGGCGGGCTCGCCCCCACCCGCCCCGGGCCCTGGCGCGTCGGCGCGGGCCTCGCCGAGCTCGCCGTGGCCCGCGGCGGGCTCGGCGGGCTCGCCCCCGCCCGCCGCGGGCCCTGGCGCGTCGGCGCGGGCCTGGCCGAGCTCGCCGTGGCCCGCGGCGGGCTCGGCGGGCTGGCCCCCGCCCGCCCGGGCCCTGGCGCGTCGG
This sequence comes from Struthio camelus, assembly GCF_040807025.1. Lineage (NCBI taxonomy): Eukaryota > Metazoa > Chordata > Aves > Struthioniformes > Struthionidae > Struthio > Struthio camelus. The sequence goes on from NW_027182615.1 coordinate 49,462, forward strand.
CGCGGGCCTCGCCGAGCTCGCCGTGGCCCGCGCCGGGCTCGGCGGGCTCGCCCCCGCCCGCCGCGGGCCCTGGCGCGTTGGCGCGGGCCTGGCCGAGCTCGCCGTGTCCCTCGGCGGGCTCGGCGGGCTCGCCCCCGCCCGCCGCGGGCCCTGGCGCGTTGGCGCGGGCCTGGCCGAGCTCGCCGTGGCCCGCGGCGGGCTCGGCGGGCTCGCCCCCGCCCGCCGCGGGCCCTGGCGCGTCGGCGCGGGCCTCGCCGAGCTCGCCGTGGCCCGCGGCGGGCTCAGCGGGCTCGCCCCCGCCCGCCCCGGGCCCTGGCGCGTCGGCGCGGGGCTCGGCGGGCTCGCCGTGGCCCGCGGCGGGCTCGGCGGGCTCGCCCCCGCCCGCCGCGGGCCCTGGCGCGTCGGCGCGGGCCTCACCGAGCTCGCCGTGGCCCGCGGCGGGCTCGGCGGGCTCGCCCCCGCCCGCCCCGGGCCCTGGCGCGTCGGCGCGGGCCTCGCCGAGCTCGCCGTGGCCCGCGGCGGGCTCGGCGGGCTCGCCCCCGCCCGCCGCGGGCCCTGGCGCGTCGGCGCGGGCCTGGCCGAGCTGGCCGTGGCCCGCGGCGGGCTCCGCGGGGTCGCCCCCGCCCGCCGCGGGCCCTGGCGCGTCGGCGCGGGCCTCCCCCGAGCTGGCCGTGGCCCGCGGCGGGCTCGGCGGGCTGGCCCCCGCCCGCCGCGGGCCCTGGCGCGTCGGCGCGGGCCTCGCCGAGCTGGCCGTGGCCCGCGGCGGGCTCGGCGCGGCTGGCCCCCGCCCGCCCCGGGCCCTGGCGCGTCGGCGCGGGCCTCGCCAAGCTCGCCGTGGCCCGCGGCGGCCTCGGCGGGCTCGCCCCGGCCCGCCGCGAGCCCTGGCGCGTTGGCGCGGCCCTCGCCGAGCTCGCCGTGGCCCGCGGCGGGCTCGGCGGGCTCGCCCCCGCCCGCCGCAGGCCCTGGCGCGTCGGCGCGGGCCTCGCCGAGCTCGCCGTGGCCCGCGGTGGGCTCGGCGGGCTCGCCCCCGCCCGCCGCGAGCCCTGGCATGTCGGCGCGGGCCTCGCTGAGCTCGCGCGGCCCGCGGCGGGCTCGGAGGGCTCGCCCCCCCCCGCTGCGAGCCCTGGCGCGTCGGCGCGGGCTTCGACGAGCTCGCCGTGGCCCGCGGCGGGCTCGGAGGGCTCGCCCCCGCCCGCCGCGGGCCCTGGCGCGTCGGCGCGGGCCTCGCCGAGCTGGCCGTGGCCCGCGGCGGGCTCGGCGGGCTCGCCCCCCCGCCCGCCGCGGGCCCTGGCGCGTCGGCGCGGGCCTCGCCGAGCTGGCCGTGCCGCGCCGGGCTCGGCGGGCTCGCCCCCACCCGCCGCGGGCTCTGGCGCGTCGGCGCGGGCCTCGCCGAGCTCGCCGTGGCCCGCGGCGGGCTCGGCGGGCTCGCCCCCGCCCGCCCCGGGCCCTGGCGCGTCGGCGCGGGCCTGGCCGAGCTCGCCGTGGCCCGCGCCGGGCTCGGCGGGCTCGCCCCCACCCGCCCCGGGCCCTGGCGCGTCGGCGCGGGCCTCGCCGAGCTCGCCGTGGCCCGCGGCGGGCTCGGCGGGCTCGCCCCCGCCCGCCGCGGGCCCTGGCGCGTCGGCGCGGGCCTGGCCGAGCTCGCCGTGGCCCGCGGCGGGCTCGGCGGGCTGGCCCCCGCCCGCCCCGGGCCCTGGCGCGTCGGCGCGGCCTCGCCGAGCTCGCCGTGGCCCGCGCCGGGCTCGGCGGGCTCGCCCCCGCCCGCCGCGGGCCCTGGCGCGTTGGCGCGGGCCTGGCCGAGCTCGCCGTGTCCCTCGGCGGGCTCGGCGGGCTCGCCCCCGCCCGCCGCGGGCCCTGGCGCGTCGGCGCGGGCCTTGCCGAGCTGGCCGTGGCCCGCGGCGGGCTCGGCGGCTCGCCCCCGCCCGCCGCGGGCCCTGGCGCTTCGGCGCGGGCCTCGCCGAGCTCGCCGTGGCCCGCGGCGGGCTCAGCGGGCTCGCCCCCGCCCGCCCCGGGCCCTGGCGCGTCGGCGCGGGGCTCGGCGGGCTCGCCGTGGCCCGCGGCGGGCTCGGCGGGCTCGCCCCCGCCCGCCGCGGGCCCTGGCGCGTCGGCGCGGGCCTCACCGAGCTCGCCGTGGCCCGCGGCGGGCTCGGCGGGCTCGCCCCCGCCCGCCCCGGGCCCTGGCGCGTCGGCGCGGGCCTCGCCGAGCTCGCCGTGGCCCGCGGCGGGCTCGGCGGGCTCGCCCCCGCCCGCCGCGGGCCCTGGCGCGTCGGCGCGGGCCTGGCCGAGCTGGCCGTGGCCCGCGGCGGGCTCCGCGGGGTCGCCCCCGCCCGCCGCGGGCCCTGGCGCGTCGGCGCGGGCCTCCCCGAGCTGGCCGTGGCCCGCGGCGGGCTCGGCGGGCTGGCCCCCGCCCGCCGCGGGCCCTGGCGCGTCGGCGCGGGCCTCGCCGAGCTGGCCGTGGCCCGCGGCGGGCTCGCGGGCTGGCCCCCGCCCGCCCCGGGCCCTGGCGCGTCGGCGCGGCCTCGCCAAGCTCGCCGTGGCCCGCGGCGGCCTCGGCGGGCTCGCCCCGGCCCGCCGCGAGCCCTGGCGCGTTGGCGCGGCCCTCGCCGAGCTCGCCGTGGCCCGCGGCGGGCTCGGCGGGCTCGCCCCCGCCCGCCGCAGGCCCTGGCGCGTCGGCGCGGGCCTCGCCGAGCTCGCCGTGGCCCGCGGTGGGCTCGGCGGGCTCGCCCCCGCCCGCCGCGAGCCCTGGCATGTCGGCGCGGGCCTCGCTGAGCTCGCCGCGGCCCGCGGCGGGCTCGGAGGGCTCGCCCCCCCCCGCTGCGAGCCCTGGCGCGTTGGCGCGGGCTTCGACGAGCTCGCCGTGGCCCGCGGCGGGCTCGGCGGGCTCGCCCCCGCCCGCCGCGAGCCCTGGCGCGTCGACGCGGGCTTCGCCGAGCTGGCCGTGGCCCGCGGCGGGCTGGGCAGGCTCGCCCCCGCCCGCCGCGGGCCCTGGCGCGTCGGCGCGGGCCTCGCCGAGCTGGCCGTGGCCCGCGCCGGGCTCGGCGGGCTCGCCCCCGCCCGCCGCGGGCCCTGGCGCTTCGGCGCGGGCCTCGCCGAGCTCGACGTGGCCCAGTGGCGGCCTCGGCGGGCTCGCCCCGGCCCGCCGAGAGCCCTGGCGCGTCGGCGCGGGCCTCGCCGAGCTCGCCGTAGCCCGCGGCGGGCTCGGCGGGCTCGCCCCCGCCTGCCGCGGGCCCTGGCGCGTCGGCGCGGGGCTCGCCGAGCTGGCCGTGGCCCGCGGCGGGCTCGGCGGGCTCGCCCCCGCCCGCCGCGGGCCCTGGCGCGTCGGCGCGGGCCTCGCCGAGCTGGCCGTGGCCCGCGGCGGGCTCGGCGGGCTCGCCCCCGCCCGGCGCGGGCCCTGGCGCGTCGGCGCGGGCCTGGCCGAGCTCGCCGTGGCCCGCGGCGGGCTCGGCGGGCTCGCCCCCGCCCGCCCCGGGCCCTGGCGCGTCGGCACGGGCCTCGCCGAACTCGCCGTGGCCCGCGGCGGGCTCGGCGGGCTCGCCCCCGCCCGCCGCGGGCCCTGGCGCGTCGGCGCGGGCCTGGCCGAGCTCGCCGTGGCCCGCGGCGGGCTCGTCGGGCTCGCCCCCGCCCGCCGCGGGCCCTGGCGCGTCGGCGCGGGCCTCGCCGAGCTCGCCGTGGCCCGCGCCGGGCTCGGCGGGCTCGCCCCCGCCCGCCGCGGGCCCTGGCGCGTCGGCGCGGGCCTCGCCGAGCTCGCCGTGGCCCGCGGCGGGCTCGGCGGGCTCGCCCCCGCCCGCCGCGGGCCCTGGCGCGTCGGCGCGGGCCTGGCCGAGCTCGCCGTGGCCCGCAGCGGGCTCGGCGGGCTCGCCCCCGCCCGCCGCGGGCCCTGGCGCGTCGGCGCGGGCCTCGCCGAGCTCGCCGTGGCCCGCGGCGGGCTCCCCGGGCTCGCCCCCGCCCGCCGCGGGCCCTGGCGCGTCGGCGCGGGCCTCGCCGAGCTCGCCGTGGCCCGCGGCGGGCTCGGCGGGCTGGCCCCCACCCGCCGCGGGCCCTGGCGCGTCGGCGCGGGCCTCGCCGAGCTCGCCGTGGCCCGCGGCGGGCTCGGCGGGCTCGCCCCCGCCCGCCGCGGGCCCTGGCGCGTCGACGCGGGCTTCGCCGAGCTCGCCGTGGCCCGCGGCGGGCTCGGCGGGCTCGCCCCCGCCCGCCCCGGGCCCTGGCGCATCGGAGCAGGCCTCGCCGAGCTCGCCGTGGCCCGCGGCGGGCTCGGCGGGCTCGCCCCCGCCCGCCCCGGGCCCTGGCGCATCGGCGCGGGCCTCGCCGAGCTCGCCGTGGCCCGCGGCGGGCTCGGCGGGCTCGCCCCCGCCCGCCGCGGGCCCTGGCGCGTCGACGCGGGCTTCGCCGAGCTCGCCGTGGCCCGCGGCGGGCTCGGCGGGCTCGCCCCCGCCCGCCCCGGGCCCTGGCGCATCGGAGCAGGCCTCGCCGAGCTCGCCGTGGCCCGCGGCCGGCTCGGCGGGCTTGCCCCCGCCCGCCGCGAGCCCTGGCGCGTCGGCGCGGGCCTCGCCGAGCTGGCCGTGGCCCGCGGCGGGCTCGGCGGGCTCGCCCCCGCCCGCCCCGGGCCCTGGCGCGTCGGCGCGGGCCTCGCCGAGCTCGCCGTGGCCCGCGGCGGCCTCGGCGGGCTCGCCCCGGCCCGCCGCGAGCCCTGGCGCGTTGGCGCGGCCCTCGCCGAGCCCGCCGTGGCCCGCGGCGGGCTCGGCGGGCTCGCCCCCGCCCGCCGCAGGCCCTGGCGCGTCGGCGCGGGCCTCGCCGAGCTCGCCGTGGCCCGCGGTGGGCTCGGCGGGCTCGCCCCCGCCCGCCGCGAGCCCTGGCATGTCGGCGCGGGCCTCGCTGAGCTCGCCGCGGCCCGCGGCGGGCTCGGAGGGCTCGCCCCCCCCCGCTGCGAGCCCTGGCGCGTCAGCGCGGGCTTCGACGAGCTCGCCGTGGCCCGCGGCGGGCTCGGCGGGCTCGCCCCCGCCCGCCGCGAGCCCTGGCGCGTCGACGCGGGCTTCGCCGAGCTCGCCGTGGCCCGCGGCGGGCTGGGCAGGCTCGCCCCCGCCCGCCGCGGGCCCTGGCGCGTTGGCGCGGGCCTCGCCGAGCTGGCCGTGGCCCGCGGCGGGCTCGGCGGGCTCGCCCCCGCCCGCCGCGAGCCCTGGCGCGTCAGCGCGGGCCTCGCCGAGCTGGCCGTGGCACGCGGCGGGCTCGGCGGGCTGGCCCCCGCCCGCCGCGGGCCCTGGCGCGTCGGCGCGGGCCTCGCCGAGCTGGCCGTGGCCCGCGCCGGGCTCGGCGGGCTCGCCCCCGCCCGCCGCGGGCCCTGGCGCTTCGGCGCGGGCCTCGCCGAGCTCGCCGTGGCCCAGCGGCGGCCTCGGCGGGCTCGCCCCAGCCCGCCGAGAGCCCTGGCGCGTCGGCGCGGGCCTCGCCGAGCTCGCCGTGGCCCGCGGCGGGCTCGGCGGGCTGGCCCCCGCCTGCCGCGGGCCCTGGCGCGTCGGCGCGGGCCTCGCCGAGCTGGCCGTGGCCCGCGGCGGGCTCGGCGGGCTCGCCCCCGCCCGCCGCGGGCCCTGGCGCGTCGGCGCGGGCCTCGCCGAGCTGGCCGTGGCCCGCGGCGGGCTCGGCGGGCTCGCCCCCGCCCGCCGCGGGCCCTGGCGCGTCGGCGCGGGCCTCGCCGAGCTCGCCGTGGCCCGCGGCGGGCTCGGCGGGCTCGCCCCCGCCCGCCCCGGGCCCTGGCGCGTCGGCACGGGCCTCGCCGAACTCGCCGTGGCCCGCGGCGGGCTCGGCGGGCTCGCCCCCGCCCGCCGCGGGCCCTGGCGCGTCGGCGCGGGCCTGGCCGAGCTCGCCGTGGCCCGCGGCGGGCTCGTCGGGCTCGCCCCCGCCCGCCGCGGGCCCTGGCGCGTCGGCGCGGGCCTCGCCGAGCTCGCCGTGGCCCGCGCCGGGCTCGGCGGGCTCGCCCCCGCCCGCCGCGGGCCCTGGCGCGTCGGCGCGGGCCTCGCCGAGCTCGCCGTGGCCCGCGGCGGGCTCGGCGGGCTCGCCCCCGCCCGCCGCGGGCCCTGGCGCGTCGGCGCGGGCCTGGCCGAGCTCGCCGTGGCCCGCGGCGGGCTCGGCGGGCTCGCCCCCCGCCCGCCGCGGGCCCTGGCGCGTCGGCGCGGGCCTCGCCGAGCTCGCCGTGGCCCGCGTCGGGCTCCCCGGGCTCGCCCCCGCCCGCCGCGGGCCCTGGCGCGTCGGCGCGGGCCTCGCCGAGCTGGCCGTGGCCCTCGGCGGGCTCGGCGGGCTGGCCCCCACCCGCCGCGGGCCCTGGCGCGTCGGCGCGGGCCTCGCCGAGCTGGCCGTGGCCCGCGCCGGGCTCGGCGGGCTCGCCCCCGCCCGCCGCGGGCCCTGGCGCGTCGGCGCGGGCCTCGCCGAGCTCGCCGTGGCCCGCGTCGGGCTCCCCGGGCTCGCCCCCGCCCGCCGCGGGCCCTGGCGCGTCGGCGCGGGCCTCGCCGAGCTCGCCGTGTCCCTCGGCGGGCTCGGCGGGCTCGCCCCCGCCCGCCGCGGGCCCTGGCGCGTCGGCGCGGGCCTCGCCGAGCTGGCCGTGGCCCGCGGCGGGCTCGGCGGGCTCGCCCCCGCCCGCCGCGGGCCCTGGCGCGTCGGCGCGGGCCTGGCCGAGCTCGCCGTGGCCCGCGGCGGGCTCGGCGGGCTCGCCCCCGCCCGCCGCGGGCCCTGGCGCGTCGGCGCGGGCCTCGCCGAGCTCGCCGTGGCCCGCGTCGGGCTCCCCGGGCTCGCCCCCGCCCGCCGCGGGCCCTGGCGCGTCGGCGCGGGCCTCGCCGAGCTCGCCGTGGCCCGCGGCGGGCTCGGCGGGCTGGCCCCCACCCGCCGCGGGCCCTGGCGCGTCGGCGCGGGCCTCGCCGAGCTGGCCGTGGCCCGCGGCGGGCTCGACGGGCTCGCCCCCGCCCGCCGCGGGCCCTGGCGCGTCGGCGCGGGCCTCGCCGAGCTCGCCGTGGCCCGCGTCGGGCTCCCCGGGCTCGCCCCCGCCCGCCGCGGGCCCTGGCGCGTCGGCGCGGGCCTCGCCGAGCTCGCCGTGGCCCGCGGCGGGCTCGGCGGGCTGGCCCCCACCCGCCGCGGGCCCTGGCGCGTCGGCGCGGGCCTCGCCGAGCTGGCCGTGGCCCGCGGCGGGCTCGGCGGGCTCGCCCCCACCCGCCGCGGGCCCTGGCGCGTCGGCGCGGGCCTCGCCGAGCTCGCCGTGGCCCGCGGCGGGCTCGGCGGGCTGGCCCCCGCCCGCCCCGGGCCCTGGCGCGTCGGCGCGGGCCTGGCCGAGCTCGCCGTGGCCCGCGCCGGGCTCGGCGGGCTCGCCCCCACCCGCCCCGGGCCCTGGCGCGTCGGCGCGGGCCTCGCCGAGCTGGCCGTGGCCCGCGGCGGGCTCGGCGGGCTCGCCCCCGCCCGCCGCGGGCCCTGGCGCGTCGGCGCGGGCCTCGCCGAGCTCGCCGTGGCCCGCGGCGGGCTCGGCGGGCTCGCCCCCGCCCGCCGCGGGCCCTGGCGCGTCGGCGCGGGCCTGGCCGAGCTGGCCGTGGCCCGCGGCGGGCTCGGCGGGCTGGCCCCCGCCCGCCCCGGGCCCTGGCGCGTCGGCGCGGGCCTCGCCGAGCTCGCCGTGGCCCGCGCCGGGCTCGGCGGGCTCGCCCCCGCCCGCCGCGGGCCCTGGCGCGTCGGCGCGGGGCCTGGCCGAGCTCGCCGTGTCCCTCGGCGGGCTCGGCGGGCTCGCCCCCGCCCGCCGCGGGCCCTGGCGCGTCGGCGCGGGCCTTGCCGAGCTGGCCGTGGCCCGCGGCGGGCTCGGCGGGCTCGCCCCCGCCCGCCGCGGGCCCTGGCGCGTCGGCGCGGGCCTCGCCGAGCTCGCCGTGGCCCGCGGCGGGCTCGGCGGGCTCGCCCCCGCCCGCCCCGGGCCCTGGCGCGTCGGCGCGGGGCTCGGCGGGCTCGCCGTGGCCCGCGGCGGGCTTGGCGGGCTCGCCCCCGCCCGCCGCGGGCCCTGGCGCGTCGGCGCGGGCCTCGCCGAGCTCGCCGTGGCCCGCGGCGGGCTCGGCGGGCTCGCCCCCGCCCGCCGCGGGCCCTGGCGCGTCGGCGCGGGCCTGGCCGAGCTGGCCGTGGCCCGCGGCGGGCTCGGCGGGCTCGCCCCCGCCCGCCGCGAGCCCTGGCGCGTCAGCGCGGGCCTCGCCGAGCTGGCCGTGGCACGCGGCGGGCTCGGCGGGCTCGCCCCCGCCCGCCGCGGGCCCTGGCGCGTCGGCGCGGGCCTCGCCGAGCTGGCCGTGGCCCGCGCCGGGCTCGGCGGGCTCGCCCCGCCCGCCGCGGGCCCTGGCGCTTCAGCGCGGGCCTCGCCGAGCTCGCCGTGGCCCAGCGGCGGCCTCGGCGGGCTCGCCCCGGCCCGCCGAGAGCCCTGGCGCGTCGGCGCGGGCCTCGCCGAGCTCGCCGTGGCCCGCGGCGGGCTCGGCGGGCTGGCCCCCGCCTGCCGCGGGCCCTGGCGCGTCGGCGCGGGGCTCGCCGAGCTGGCCGTGGCCCGCGGCGGGCTCGGCGGGCTCGCCCCCGCCCGCCGCGGGCCCTGGCGCGTCGGCGCGGGCCTCGCCGAGCTGGCCGTGGCCCGCGGCGGGCTCGGCGGGCTCGCCCCCGCCCGCCGCGGGCCCTGGCGCGTCGGCGCGGGCCTCGCCGAGCTCGCCGTGGCCCGCGGCGGGCTCGGCGGGCTCGCCCCCGCCCGCCCCGGGCCCTGGCGCGTCGGCGCGGGCCTCGCCGAGCTCGCCGTGGCCCGCGCCGGGCTCGGCGGGCTCGCCCCCGCCCGCCGCGGGCCCTGGCGCGTCGGCGCGGGCCTCGCCGAGCTGGCCGTGGCCCGCGGCGGGCTCGGCGGGCTCGCCCCCGCCCGCCGCGGGCCCTGGCGCCTCGGCGCGGGCCTGGCCGAGCTCGCCGTGGCCCGCGGCGGGCTCGGCGGGCTCGCCCCCGCCCGCCGCGGGCCCTGGCGCGTCGGCGCGGGCCTCGCCGAGCTCGCCGTGGCCCGCGGCGGGCTCCCCGGGCTCGCCCCCGCCCGCCGCGGGCCCTGGCGCGTCGGCGCGGGCCTCGCCGAGCTCGCCGTGGCCCGCGGCGGGCTCGGCGGGCTGGCCCCCACCCGCCGCGGGCCCTGGCGCGTCGGCGCGGGCCTCGCCGAGCTGGCCGTGGCCCGCGCCGGGCTCGGCGGGCTCGCCCCCACCCGCCGCGGGCCCTGGCGCGTCGGCGCGGGCCTCGCCGAGCTGGCCGTGGCCCGCGGCGGGCTCGGCGGGCTCGCCCCCGCCCGCCGCGGGCCTGGCGCGTCGGCGCGGGCCTGGCCGAGCTCGCCGTGGCCCGCGCCGGGCTCGGCGGGCTCGCCCCCACCCGCCCCGGGCCCTGGGGCGTCGGCGCGGGCCTCGCCGAGCTGGCCGTGGCCCGCGGCGGGCTCGGCGGGCTCGCCCCCGCCCGCCGCGGGCCCTGGCGCGTCGGCGCGGGCCTCGCCGAGCTCGCCGTGGCCCGCGGCGGGCTCGGCGGGCTCGCCCCCGCCCGCCGCGGGCCCTGGCGCGTCGGCGCGGGCCTGGCCGAGCTCGCTGTGGCCCGCGGCGGGCTCGGCGGGCTGGCCCCCGCCCGCCCCGGGCCCTGGCGCGTCGGCGCGGGCCTCGCCGAGCTCGCCGTGGCCCGCGGCGGGCTTGGCGGGCTCGCCCCCGCCCGCCGCGGGCCCTGGCGCGTCGGCGCGGGCCTCGCCGAGCTCGCCGTGGCCCGCGGCGGACTCGGCGGGCTCGCCCCCGCCCGCCGCGGGCCCTGGCGCGTCGGCGCGGGCCTGGCCGAGCTCGCCGTGGCCCGCGGCGGGCTCGGCGGGCTCGCCCCCGCCCGCCGCGGGCCCTGGCGCGTCGGCGCGGGCCTCGCCGAGCTCGCCGTGGCCCGCGGCGGGCTCGGCGGGCTCGCCCCCGCCCGCCGCGGGCCCTGGCGCGTCGGCGCGGGCCTCGCCGAGCTCGCCGTGGCCCGCGGCGGGCTCGGCGGGCTCGCCCCCGCCCGCCGCGGGCCCTGGCGCGTCGGCGCGGGCCTCGCCGAGCTGGCCGTGGCCCGCGGCGGGCTCGGCGGGCTCGCCCCCGCCCGCCGCGGGCCCTGGCGCGTCGGCGCGGGCCTCGCCGAGCTCGCCGTGGCCCGCGGCGGGCTCGGCGGGCTCGCCCCCGCCCGCCGCGGGCCCTGGCGCGTCGGCGCGGGCCTCGCCGAGCTCGCCGTGGCCCGCGGCGGGCTCGGCGGGCTCGCCCCCGCCCGCCCCGGGCCCTGGCGCGTCGGCGCGGGCCTCGCCGAGCTCGCCGTGGCCCGCGGCGGGCTCGGCAGGCTCGCCCCCGCCCGCCGCGGGCCCTGGCGCGTCGGCGCGGGCCTGGCCGAGCTCGCCGTGTCCCTCGGCGGGCTCGGCGGGCTCGCCCCCGCCCGCCGCGGGCCCTGGCGCGTTGGCGCGGGCCTCGCCGAGCTGGCCGTGGCCCGCGCCGGGCTCGGCGGGCTCGCCCCCGCCCGCCGCGGGCCCTGGCGCTTCGGCGCGGGCCTGGCCGAGCTGGCCGTGGCCCGCGGCGGGCTCGGCGGGCTGGCCCCCGCCCGCCGCGGGCCCTGGCGCGTCGGCGCGGGCCTCGCCGAGCTCGCCCTGGCCCGCGGCGGGCTCGGCGGGCTCGCCCCCGCCCGCCGCGGGCCCTGGCGCGTCGGCACGGGCCTCGCCGAAATCGCCGTGGCCCGCGGCGGGCTCGGCGGGCTCGCCCCCGCCCGCCGCGGGCCCTGGCGCGTCGGCGCGGGCCTGGCCGAGCTCGCTGTGGCCCGCGGCGGGCTTGTCGGGCTCGCCCCCGCCCGCCGCGGGCCCTGGCGCGTCGGCGCGGGCCTCGCCGAGCTGGCCGTGGCCCGCGGCGGGCTCGGCGGGCTCGCCCCCGCCCGCCGCGGGCCCTGGCGCGTCGGCGCGGGCCTGGCCGAGCTCGCCGTGGCCCGCGCCGGGCTCGGCGGGCTCGCCCCCACCCGCCCCGGGCCCTGGCGCGTCGGCGCGGGCCTCGCCGAGCTGGCCGTGGCCCGCGGCGGGCTCGGCGGGCTCGCCCCCGCCCGCCGCGGGCCCTGGCGCGTCGGCGCGGGCCTCGCCGAGCTCGCCGTGGCCCGCGGCGGGCTCGGCGGGCTCGCCCCCGCCCGCCGCGGGCCCTGGCGCGTCGGCGCGGGCCTGGCCGAGCTCGCTGTGGCCCGCGGCGGGCTCGGCGGGCTGGCCCCCGCCCGCCCCGGGCCCTGGCGCGTCGGCGCGGGCCTCGCCGAGCTCGCCGTGGCCCGCGGCGGGCTTGGCGGGCTCGCCCCCGCCCGCCGCGGGCCCTGGCGCGTCGGCGCGGGCCTCGCCGAGCTCGCCGTGGCCCGCGGCGGACTCGGCGGGCTCGCCCCCGCCCGCCGCGGGCCCTGGCGCGTCGGCGCGGGCCTGGCCGAGCTCGCCGTGGCCCGCGGCGGGCTCGGCGGGCTCGCCCCCGCCCGCCGCGGGCCCTGGCGCGTCGGCGCGGGCCTCGCCGAGCTCGCCGTGGCCCGCGGCGGGCTCGGCGGGCTCGCCCCCGCCCGCCGCGGGCCCTGGCGCGTCGGCGCGGGCCTCGCCGAGCTCGCCGTGGCCCGCGGCGGGCTCGGCGGGCTCGCCCCCGCCCGCCGCGGGCCCTGGCGCGTCGGCGCGGGCCTCGCCGAGCTGGCCGTGGCCCGCGGCGGGCTCGGCGGGCTCGCCCCCGCCCGCCGCGGGCCCTGGCGCGTCGGCGCGGGCCTCGCCGAGCTCGCCGTGGCCCGCGGCGGGCTCGGCGGGCTCGCCCCCGCCCGCCGCGGGCCCTGGCGCGTCGGCGCGGGCCTCGCCGAGCTCGCCGTGGCCCGCGGCGGGCTCGGCGGGCTCGCCCCCGCCCGCCCCGGGCCCTGGCGCGTCGGCGCGGGCCTCGCCGAGCTCGCCGTGGCCCGCGGCGGGCTCGGCAGGCTCGCCCCCGCCCGCCGCGGGCCCTGGCGCGTCGGCGCGGGCCTGGCCGAGCTCGCCGTGTCCCTCGGCGGGCTCGGCGGGCTCGCCCCCGCCCGCCGCGGGCCCTGGCGCGTTGGCGCGGGCCTCGCCGAGCTGGCCGTGGCCCGCGCCGGGCTCGGCGGGCTCGCCCCCGCCCGCCGCGGGCCCTGGCGCTTCGGCGCGGGCCTGGCCGAGCTGGCCGTGGCCCGCGGCGGGCTCGGCGGGCTGGCCCCCGCCCGCCGCGGGCCCTGGCGCGTCGGCGCGGGCCTCGCCGAGCTCGCCCTGGCCCGCGGCGGGCTCGGCGGGCTCGCCCCCGCCCGCCGCGGGCCCTGGCGCGTCGGCACGGGCCTCGCCGAAATCGCCGTGGCCCGCGGCGGGCTCGGCGGGCTCGCCCCCGCCCGCCGCGGGCCCTGGCGCGTCGGCGCGGGCCTGGCCGAGCTCGCTGTGGCCCGCGGCGGGCTTGTCGGGCTCGCCCCCGCCCGCCGCGGGCCCTGGCGCGTCGGCGCGGGCCTCGCCGAGCTGGCCGTGGCCCGCGGCGGGCTCGGCGGGCTCGCCCCCGCCCGCCGCGGGCCCTGGCGCGTCGGCGCGGGCCTCGCCGAGCTCGCCGTGGCCCGCGGCGGGCTCGGCGGGCTCGCCCCCGCCCGCCGCGGGCCCTGGCGCGTCGGCGCGGGCCTCGCCGAGCTCGCCGTGGCCCGCGGCGGGCTCGGCGGGCTCGCCCCCGCCCGCCGCGGGCCCTGGCGCGTCGGCGCGGGCCTCGCCGAGCTCGCCGTGGCCCGCGGCGGGCTCCCCGGGCTCGCCCCCGCCCGCCGCGGGCCCTGGCGCGTCGGCGCGGGCCTCGCCGAGCTCGCCGTGGCCCGCGGCGGGCTCGGCGGGCTGGCCCCCACCCGCCGCGGGCCCTGGCGCGTCGGCGCGGGCCTCGCCGAGCTGGCCGTGGCCCGCGCCGGGCTCGGCGGGCTCGCCCCCACCCGCCGCGGGCCCTGGCGCGTCGGCGCGGGCCTCGCCGAGCTCGCCGTGGCCCGCGGCGGGCTCGGCGGGCTCGCCCCCGCCCGCCCCGGGCCCTGGCGCGTCGGCGCGGGCCTGGCCGAGCTCGCCGTGGCCCGCGCCGGGCTCGGCGGGCTCGCCCCCACCCGCCCCGGGCCCTGGCGCGTCGGCGCGGGCCTCGCCGAGCTGGCCGTGGCCCGCGGCGGGCTCGGCGGGCTCGCCCCCGCCCGCCGCGGGCCCTGGCGCGTCGGCGCGGGCCTCGCCGAGCTGGCCGTGGCCCGCGCCGGGCTCGGCGGGCTCGCCCCCGCCCGCCGCGGGCCCTGGCGCGTCGGCGCGGGCCTCGCCGAGCTCGCCGTGGCCCGCGGCGGGCTCAGCGGGCTCGCCCCCGCCCGCCCCGGGCCCTGGCGCGTCGGCGCGGGGGCTCGGCGGGCTCGCCGTGGCCCGCGGCGGGCTCGGCGGGCTCGCCCCCGCCCGCCGCGGGCCCTGGCGCGTCGGCGCGGGCCTCGCCGAGCTCGCCGTGGCCCGCGGCGGGCTCGGCGGGCTCGCCCCCGCCCGCCGCGGGCCCTGGCGCGTCGGCGCGGGCCTGGCCGAGCTCGCCGTGGCCCGCGGCGGGCTCGGCGGGCTCGCCCCCGCCCGCCGCGGGCCCTGGCGCGTCGGCGCGGGCCTCGCCGAGCTTGCCGTGGCCCGCGGCGGGCTCGGCGGGCTCGCCCCCGCCCGCCCCGGGCCCTGGCGCGTCGGCGCGGGGCCTGGCCGGAGCTCGCAGTGGCCCGCGGCGGGCTCGACGG